>NW_026558098.1:8107717-8279884 GCF_026930045.1 Uloborus diversus | reverse complement strand
AATACTAGATGACATTTACGCTTTTGGAACTAAAATTTCACTTATTCTACCTCTTTTACAAAAATGAGGATACCTCTTTCTAAAATTTCACAAAAACAGTGCTGATAATAAAAAAAAACTTTCACAAAAATAGAATGATGCAATACTTTCACAAAAATAGGCAGCAAGGAAAAAATCCTGGATTGGCCCCTGTAAATTGATAAATCATCTTTATTAAAAAAACAGCAATAAGCATTCTGCATTAGTACACAATTATTTTTTAACAGTCAAAAAAAAAAAAAAAAAATCAATCATTGAATATTCATGAGACAATATTGATGTGAACTGAAGCTGTGTAAAATGATATCTGGGGATATAAAAGTGCTACTTCTATACAGCTTTGAAATTAACTTTTTTATTGGACTGGATTTTGTAAGGATTAAGTCATATGTTACTTTTCTGCAAAGTTACATCAATATTTGCAAGGGAAGAAAAGTTTTTTTTAAACGCTTTTGTTAGCTTCACTAGTATGTTTGTGGGTAACTTTCCTCTGGACTAAGAGCTAGTGGCTTATTACTGTTAGTACCTTCCACCACGTTATGAGCGTTCGTAACCGAGCGGTCTAAGGGCCTGTTCACATATCGGCCGTCCGTTCCATCCATCACGTTTCTTTAATCCCGAAACAGGTTTTCTTTGCTGGTTGCCATGACAGCAAGCCGTCTTGGACGGGACCGGTTTCGATCAGGGCCTGTTCACATATCGGCCGTCCGTTCCATCCATCACGTTTCTTTAATCCCGAAACAGGTTTTCTTTGGTGGTTGCCATGACAGCAAGCCGTCTTGGACGGGACCGGTTTCGATCAGAAGAACCTTGATATCTGACGGCCGTCAAAAGTAGGACAGCATTTCATTGGTTCCCGCCAAGCAGCGCTCTCTTTTCTCTGGTGGGTGAGTTCAGCCATGTGATTGATGTGCGGTGACCGTATGTGAATGCTCTCTATTTTCGTCGGCAGTCCCTCACGTCAAAAAACGGGACGAACGGAACGGATGGCCGATAAGTGAACTGCCCTTAGGCGCTGGTCTTCGCTGACGTCCACCTCCCGGAATCATTAGGCGTGCGTTCTAATCCCGTCTGCACAGAAATTAAATTTATAATCTTGCAACTCCATTTTCGCCCACTTTTTTTGATCGGATTCTTTTAAAATTTGGAATGCAACCTCAGACCCGATGACTACGCAATATTTTATAATCAAATTAATTTATTAACGATAAGGTATTAGTTCATTCTCATTAACATGCTTTTATTAGCTTAACTTGTATATTTGTGGGTCCAACTTTCCTTTGGACAAATAGTGTATCAATGTTTGCACATAAATTTACCAGAAAGCATTCGAAATGTCTGATGCAAATAATGCAATATAATACTAAGATACATTCCATTATAAAAATCGAACACACCCACAAAGATTTCATTTAAGAGTTACAAGTGTTAGCAATATTTAATATCTAAACCTTATTTGAAAAAAAAAAAAAACAGTAATAAGAACTTTATATTTTTCAGAAATAAAAAACAAAATAATTGTTTAAAAAACTAAAAAGACACACTTTAATAACAAAATGAACTAAAAAGTTAAAAATAATCTTTTGATGACAAGTATATGAAGTAATTGACCAAACACTTATTTTTACTGTAATAGAAAAAAAAATAATTTAAAAAACTTAAAAAACAAGCTTTAGTAGCAAAATGAATTAAAAAGTTAAAAATAATCTTTGGATGACAAGTATATAAAGTAATTGACCAAACACTTAATTTTACTGTAATAGAAAAAAAGTGTGGGGGGCTTCTTATCAGTTGTCTTAAATTTTTTCCACTTTTTATCCATGCAAAAATGTAAATAGGCAACCCCAAGGCCGCGCCGTCCCTATGTGCAAGGTCGTGCGGCGCACAACGGCGTCAAAGTCAAAAAGGCGCCGAGCTCTACCAATCAAAAATGCTCCAACTAGAGGGAAAAAAATCTCCAACTAAAAAAATAAAATTGAACTTTTCGGAATAAAAGAAGCAGTGAAATTGTACTGCTCATTAAAACAAGCAATCCTCCTTGCTGCCTATCTAAAGGAAAAATTATTGCCTTGTTGTGTCTAAATATACTATTCAAAAGCGCAATCTTTTATACTGAAAGCACATGATGCTAATAAATGCATACATCAGCATTTTTCTTCATGTGTAGAGCCATGAATGTTATTTCGCTATGTCTGTAATATCACAAGGTTGAGCATTTTTTTTTTCAACTATTTATGTTTAAATTAAAGAAAAAGGCACCCTTCTGGTTGCACCGCCCCGTGCCCCCTCCCCTACAGAATGCTTAGTTGAATGTTTTTCAAAAATATTTGCTATTAAAGGGGGGAAAACACATTTTTGGGAAGCAAAGTTTCAGCTAAGTGATCAACTACTCCCACTCCGTCCTATTTCTTTTCTTTTTTCCTTGTTATTATTATTATTATTATTTTTTTTTTTGTAGTTCGCTTAAAAATAAGGAAGTTTTCCAAATGCTACTCCTCCGAATCCCCCCCCCCCCCCGCATTACAGACCATCTCAAATTTCGCAAAATTTTGCGAAAGCTCACGAATTTGAAACAACATTGCTTGAAACTGCGTTCGAAAATCAGTTAAAATTGCGTTCTTGGAGCTTCAATTTCGAATGCTTGCCAGTCCTAATGTTACCAAATATTGTCTTACAATCACGTTTTTAAGACTTCAATTTCAGAAAATATTCGAGCAAGGCCCTTCGAACCTCCTTCGTTTAATATAATCAAAAATTAGGTTTTTCAAACATGACTTACGAAAACTTTAAGTTAGAATAACCTCTGAACCACTTCTCTTAATACCATAGAATACTGCTTAGGTTTTTAGGACTTTAATTTTGAAAAATTTTCCAGGGGGAAGCTTCAGAATTTCTTCCTTGTAAAAATCTTCAAAGTTGCGTTTTTGGAAGTTCAATTTCGAAAAATTGAAGGAAAGAAAAGGAATTGATTTCTGTCTATTGAAAAAACCGATCGGGTAGAATCCCAGAGTTCCATCCCTTATTCTAACGTCAATAAATATGGCATATAATTACGTTTAAAATGTTCAACTTCTATAAATTTCCGTGGAAACCCTTGTACCTTTTTCCTCCATAACACCACCAAAGACGGTCTAAAATTGCGTTTTTCAAACTACAAGATTCAAAAATTTCCCGGGGACAAACCCCGGACCCCTCTTATTAAAAGACAAATTTTTTTCAATTTGTGCCCCCCCCCCCCCCAAAAAAAAAAAACTATTTTCTAGTTGCGCTACTGCTCCTGTTGTCATCTTTTGACAGGCATAAAAGTTTTGTTAATTGTTTATCACTTACAGATTTAGATAGATATACAAAGTGGCTTTAACTTAGATATTAAAATATTTTCTTCTTCCAAAACACATTATTAGCATATCAGAGGAGCAGCTGAACTCGGAATAATTTCGAGATATGAAGTAAAAACGTACACCATATTACGAAATTAAATATTCACGCATTATGTTTTTATAAACTAAATGCCAAAAGTTTTTTTTTTTTTTTTTTCATTTTATATTTGTCTACAAAACCTCCCTCCAGGTGTTAACTACATTTTTCTCGAACACCAGAGCATAAGGGCGCTCAAAAGGCATTTGCATGACGGCGCCGATCAGGCTTGGAGCGGCCCTGGGCAGCCCCCTACACTTTTTTTCATTACAGTAAAATTAAGTGTTTAGTCAATTACTTTATATACTTCTCATCCAAAGATTATTTTTAACTTTTTAGTTCATTTTGCTACTAAAGAGTTTTTTTAGTTTTTTAAACTATTATTTTTCTTCATTGCATTGCATGAAACAGCTCCAAAAAGAAAAGAATCCTGTTACACTAATACCATATATTTCAAAAAAAAAAAAAAAAAGTACAATAAAATTGAGAGCTTTAAAGCATATCTTTGTGTTTAAAATCAAATATAAAAAATAAAATGAGATAATCTTAAGCAAAAGTATAATTTTTTATTTCTTTAATCAATTATTTGTTTCATTTTGTTTCTATAAAGAATGCTTGTTTAGCAAAAAAAAAAAAAAAAATTGTTTAATATAGGAACTTCACTATAGCATGTATTGCATATTTTATTCTTAGGAAACAATTGTTTGGAAAAATTTAAAAGTATACAGGGATCAAAGTCGTCGCTCGGACCTTGGGCTATGTTCATCCTTCATTGCAAACCCTCAGTAGCTGCATGAGGTATCATTCACCATTGCTATGTCTTTATTGCTATTCCTTGGTTCCTTGTCTTGAGAGCAGGCCCGTCATTTAGAGCCCCTAGTTTTGAGAAAATAATGTCTTTACATGAAAGTGGGCAAGGTTTTTTTTTTTTTAACTCCGTACCTTCCCTTCGAGTTTTTACCTTCGTAAAAACTCCAATTGACAGGCTTGCTTCCGAGGGTTTTTAGACGCAGTTTAGACTTCTGATAATAATTAGCAGCACTTCAGCAGCAATTCTTTGCTTCTAAGCTTTCATTGTAGACAGTTGCCTTTTCCGCAAGAGAAGCTCCTTTTGATTTAATTACAGAATAATTAAACATTTCACAACTGCATTTCACACACACAAAAAAAAAGTATGTGTTATGTGTACACTATCGTCCATTTTTGGAATTAAAACGGTAATAATTTCTCCCAAAATAGTAGATATTATCTTGACAAATTCCAATTTTTGTGGGGGTTCGACTCTCAATTATTGAGGGGGTCTGGACCCCTCGGACACCCCCCCCTTCCACGACGCCCATGGGTTAGACACATGAGAAGGTGCTTTGTTTTGCTTAAGTACACAGTTTGGTCCTCCCAGCAAATCCTACATTTTAATGAATTGGTCCTCTAATACTTGATAATAGTCATAGGAGTTCATTTTCTTGCTACAAATTGCAAAAAACGTTCATCGACTAAATCTAAAACCACCACCAAAAAAAAAAAAAGTGATATCTTATGGTGTCAAATGTCTGTCAACAATATTTAGTAAAGAGACAAAAATGTAACTTAGTTGAAACCGATGAATATAAATTTTATTGGTATGATTTAAGCGGACGAAGAAGTTTTTCTAGTAGACAGCAAAGTGAAGGGTCAGTAATGACTTCTTGCGGTTTTGGATTCAATGAACAAGCATTTTTGCCAATTTATTGCAAGAAAATGAATTCCAGCGACTATTAGCAAGTATTATAAGCCCATTTTATACCAATATAGGATATTCTGGGAGGACCAAACTATTTCAACCAAAGAAAGCACCTTTTGAAGTGTCTATCTCAACAAATGTGTGGTTAAACAGGAACAATATCAATTTCATCGACTATACATCGTTTAGTTCAGCTTTAAATCTAATGAAAAACGTGTGGGAACGTTTTAAGGTTTCAACTTCTATAAATTTCCGCAGAGCGCCTTGTACCTTTTTCCCCCCGTAACAAACACGACCAAAGACCGTCTAAAATTGAGTTTTCTCAAACTATAAATTTCAAAATTCTTCCGGGGAGAACCCCCGGACCCCTCTTACTAAAAGAGATTTTTTTTTTTTTTTTTCAATTTGTGCTCCCTAAAACTATTTTTTTAGTAGCGCCACTGCTCCTGTTGTCATGTTTTGTCAGGCATAAAAGTTTTATTAATTATTCATCACTTAGAAATTAGATAGATATTCAAAGTGGCTTTGACTAAGATATTAAAATATTTTCTTCTTCCAAAGCGCATTATTATATATCAAAGGAGCTGCTGAATTCAGAATATTTTGGAGATTTGAAGGAAAAACGTACACCATATTGCGAAATTAAATACAGCAGACCCTCGTTTTACACGGGTGTTACGTTCCACGGAAATGCCTCGTAAATTGAGAGCTGATACTAGTGTTAAAATAGGGGTTTGGTTCCGTAGATAGCAAAATACTTCATTCCAGTGATGACTAATTGTATAATAAGTTTAATGTGTATTTATATTGATTTTATGCACAACATGCATAAAGAAAACGTAAGTTAATTTCGTGTTCTGTTTATAAAGAGGAACTCGCTAGGATAGTCTTTTGGCATTCATTAAGAATTTTTCTCTGTAATTCTTTGCTGAGCATTAACGCATCCGTGATCACTTGTGTCATTTCCATGATAGAATCTTCCTTCACTAACAAATCAGAAAGATCATTTCTATTGTATAGGTATGGCTCAAAATTTTCAACGTTAACGTTTTTGATTGTGTGTCACCGAAGTTGGTATATCCTCGTTGGTTTTGGCCTCCTGTGTCACTCCTAAACGTTCTGCCAGTGAGTTTTGAACTATTTGAGTTTAATAACTTTACTTCTCGAAAGAGCTCTCAAACAATCGCATAAAATGTCTCCAAGGGCCCAAGTTCGGTTATTAGCACGCGAAAATGCAGTTTATTACGTGTAACCTGCAATCTTTAGGAGTCTGAATTTTGAAAGAGAGGAAAACGTTATCTGTTTGCATTGCCGCATCCGCGTAAAATAAAATAAAGGTGTCAAATCTTAAACCGCGTATAATCAAAACCGCGTAAAACGAAGGTCTACTGTATTCACACATTATTTTTGGTGTAATTTAAATGCCAAAGGTTTTTTTCTTTCATTCCTCCCTCCAAGTGTTAACTATATTTTCCTCGAACGCCAGAGCATAAAGGCACTCACAAGACATTTGCACGACGGCGTCGATCTGGCTTGGCATGGCCCTGCATTTGTATCATTCATAATTGGTCAAATCAGCAAGAAAGCCCCGAGTAGTGCGCTCTGACGGATCCTATTTATTGCAAAATAACACTAAACAACATATTACAAATGATGTTTACGCTTTCAGGTCATCCGCCGTCTCTCCTTGGCCAAGCTTTAACATAGAAGTAATGTAAACAAATATTTTATCTCATTTTCAAAAACAAAAATAAGTATATAAACATCATAAAATACGGTTTATTTTGTGACTTTGACCTTTTTAGCTTCAATGCAATTAGTTTTTAATAAAAAAGAAATATAAGAAATTTGTTTACTGCACGATATAACAGCAGTCGAATGTAGAGTGCACATAAACAAAGGTTTATCGTATTCCTCAAAAACAAATGTGTACATAAAGTCAATAAAATACAGGTTTTAACTGAGGCTTAAACTTATCTAGTATTTAAATAATTCGTTTTTGGAACGACTTAATAGGGGGGAGGGGATGGCATAAGAATAACATCGTGATTGAAAAAATATAAACAGTGGCTGTTCGCGCGCTCGTGAAATGTATTGAACTCAAACAATGAAATGAGAGATGAGTAAAAGTAGATACCCAAACCTTATACGTATTAATCAAAACAAGTGCGCTGCAATTTTCACATAGGTGCTTTCCGACCCATCCTGCTTACTATTCAGTGACTTTTTAATACTTCATTAGGACTAGTGATGTGTCGGATCTTTAAAAAGGAGATCTACGGATCCGGATCATTAGTGTCAAGATCCGCGGATACGGATACGGACCTCAAAAGTTCTTTACACAGATCAACTGCCCAAGAATAAATTCGTTACGGAAGGTATTTCCGTCAGGGTATTGGCACTGCTTCTTCAAAAAATGTAATTTACGGCGAGAATATAATCAAGACTATGATTTACTCTTTAAAGAAATCTCAGTTAAAATTGAGGGAAAGTTGGAAGGAATGGGTCATCGCTGCATTAATGATTAAATAGAATGTGAAAAATTATTTCTAGCCTGCTCAGTAGATCTAGGATACAGGAGCAAGAGTGTCAAGTTGCTAATGGACAGGCTAGAAATAATTTTTCGCATTTTATTTCAGCATAAATGCAGCGCTGACCCATTCCACCCAACTTACTCCGACCGATTGAATAACAGAGCCCGGAAACACCTTTACAAGCAGTAAATAGAGAATTTAGTCTCTTTCTTTCTTTCTTTCTTTTTTTTTTTTTGAAAGATGCCGAGGAAAACCAAAATGAAGAATAACAAAAACCCCAAATCAATAACAAAAACTAATATTGAATTAAAAATTCAAAAAAAAAAAAAAAAATCCCAGAGGGCCGACCTAATATGAAGATGAATTTCGCGGGTCAGAACACGCATTGTTAACAAATATGAACTGGCAACAGATAGAAATTTTAAATCATTGAGCTTTTCCTCCTTATTTTTCGACTATGAAATCGCTACTAATCACGCGTACAAAGGCTTAAAATTGCATTTAAAATTTAATTAACAAGATTATAGCTTCTACTGTACATAACTTGGAAGTTCCAAACAAATATCAAACGCAGAAAACTTAATTCTTTCAATTAGGGCCAATATTTTTAACGTACGGATAAGTTTTTACTACCATAATTGTTAAAAACGTCAAGTCGGTTTCAATTAATATACCCGGTAATTAAAGTTCTACAAAAACGAGGCCAAGCTAAGAACACTTTCGATCAAGTCACCTTTTGAACGAAAAAAAATGTCAAAATCGCTTCATCTGTTTAGAAGCTACATTGCCAGAAATAGACACACGCTTTTAAAACTTATTACCCCTTCCTTTTTGCGTTGGGGAGAGAATACAAATTGAATTCGGAAATGATACATTATAATTTAAATGGGGAATAAAACCTAATTTAAACGGAATTTAAGAGACCTTTATTCAAATATTTAAAAAATTTTAGAATAGAAAAGATCCGTCAAAAAAGTAACGGATACGAATACGGATCTTTATTTTCCCTCGAATATCTACGGATACGGATATCCGAAACAGCACTAATTAGTACTATCCCGAGCTGGATGGTGAGAAACTATATTTTAACCTTGTTGCAGTTATTTTTCATTGTAAGTATGATAAGTAGAAAAGTTTTTTGAAATGTCTCACGTTCTCACCGCCCAAGTTATCTTCTATGCCTATGCCATACCTGTGCCTATGAGTTTTTTCTTCACTGAATCCGCATACTCGGGGGGGGGGGGGGGAGAATATCGCCCTAATCTTTATCGAGTTCGAGGCATTGTTGAGCCACAAAATGAAATCTAAATATTGTGAACAAAAAGTATTGCATCTTATGTTTTAATTGATTTCTTTATATTTTATTCTCATAGCCAGCTTGAGCTTTATATTCCACATTTCACTGTGAATATTCACTGCTAAAATAAATGGTACCTTTCAACCATATTAAAAATAAATAATTATATTTTAATATCTGAGAATCAATTTCTCACTAAATGAAAAAATGGAAATTCTTGAGAAAAAAACATTTCCCTTACCGTGATTGAGTCTGAGGCAATGTTATGGAACAAAATAAAATTCCATCTCTGGCATGCTAGTAAAACAGTAGGAATAAAAATTCTATCATCCTATATTTTATTTGAAGTCTGCCGTGAGCAATTCGAGTAAAAAAATGCTGAACCTTATTTTAGTGTCTTTCCTACCATTATTAAAAGACTAACCGCCTAATTCACCGTTAACCTGGGGCCACCTAAACCTCGCGGTTAAGCCCGAAACCGGTCCTTAACCCGGAGTTACCGCCGATTTCGTATTCACCGTCAACTTCAACTACGCGCTGACAGGTTTCCGAAACCTTGCGTGGTTGAAAAACCTAACCAAGCTCCGGAGCAAGGTTAAAGGCTTGGTTTGCCTTCTGAGCATGCGCATTACAAGTAAACATTAGAAGCAATGGCGGTTCGAGGCGATCTTCGCTTGAAGGTAAGATATTTTTATTTCCTATAAATGAAAGTTTTTATTTATGTTATTGCTGTTCTGTACTGTATATGTCAATAGTATTCGTTCATAAATTTCCATTTTGGATTTGATCGGTCGTTTTTTGCGCTTTAAAAGATGCAACTTCATCACTTTTCAATCCTATTCCGTAGTTTATTCAAAATATTTCAGCTTTACGAGTAATGATATGTCAGTGAACAGAAAAATAGTAATTCCAGAGTTGTGGTATGACATATAAATCTCGAAATTAATAATTGCACATTTGGTGACTGAGTTGGAAAGTAGTGTGACATATAATATCTGCCAAGTAATCTGTATGTACTCGGTACTGCTTGGTCAATTTCTGGTATACTCGGTCAAATTTTAACTATGTTTCCTGCTTATCCCGAGTAGTTTTGAAATATTTCACGGATTTTTTTTTAAATTTTCAGTTTGCAATCATTTACTACTGTTTGACTCTTAAAATATGACTGTATTGTATATGAAAATTAAGAGAAACTGAACATGTAAAGCAAAGTAAAATTTTAATATGCATATGTCACTTCCACCATTCGTTTTAAACGTGGGAAAGTTAAAAAATATAGCACTCAAAAGTTTTTTTTATTATCATTACGCTACAAATATTTTATATGTGCAACTTTCTAATATTTAAAAAAGCTATAATAAATTCCTAAATTAGTTGAAATTTCATCTCATTTAATTCAGTTTTTTGTCTATATTTTAAACTAGTGGTACCTGCACGGCTTTGTCTGTAAAAGAAAATTAAAAGGTCATTTGGTTCCCTGTATATTTACAAATAATGGATGATGAATTTCTCGCCAGTTGGCTATGTTCATTCGCTCTCCCATTCCACGTCATGACAATTTTGTAATTTATTCATCCATCTTGTGATAATTTTGCTCCAGAAAATGTTCTTAAAATTGGTATAGAAAAAGA
This sequence comes from Uloborus diversus, assembly GCF_026930045.1. Lineage (NCBI taxonomy): Eukaryota > Metazoa > Arthropoda > Arachnida > Araneae > Uloboridae > Uloborus > Uloborus diversus. The sequence goes on along the minus strand of NW_026558098.1, from coordinate 8,269,246 downwards.
ACAAAATCAAATTTTTGAAAGATCGCTTCGAGGTGCATACCCCCATGCTACAAACTAACTTTGCCAAATTTCATGAAAATCGGCTAAATGGTCTAGCTGCTATGTGCGTCACAGAGATCCAGACATCCTGACTGAGAGACTTTGAGCTTTATTATTAGTAAAAAATACAATTGTAATTTTTTTCTTGAAATCTGTGAGGGATGCTTAGTTAAATTTCAAATTCAAAAATATCACTATGTGTGAAAAATTGATTTTAATGTTCCAATAAGTGTAACATGCTTCACATTTATGTCAATGGTTATTATTATTTTTTTTAAGATACTCTGTATTTGACCAAGTACGTACTCGCCCTGACTGCAGCTTGGTTCCACACTAGTTGAATGTAAAGTAATTTTGAAAAAGCCCTTAATTTCTACATTGTATGAATGTCAGCGTATGCTATGCTATAATCTCTGTATGGCCCCTGCCACATCAACGCCATCCGAAGAAATAGCAATCATCTTTTGCCCTCCCCCCTCACGCAAAGAATAGTAAAGTTCTGAACATTTTTTAAAATTAATTATTGCTTAATTGAACATGTATTCTGAATTCATCAGATCATATGTGACAAAAAAGACAAATATTAAATAAGGCCCGGATCTGCGTGCCTGCAGACTCGACAGGGGGGGGGGAGGGTATGTCCTTAAGGGGTCTGACGACCCACGAAATTGAAAAAAAAAGTAGCTCACTCAGACTTATTAACATTGCAAATGCACACTGCTCGCTTCTGTGGAGGGGCCCTAGAGATTTTGTGTCCAGGGGGTCGAAAATTTGTAAATCCAGGCCTGAATAAATCTATATCATAGCATTTCAGAAACTATTTTTAAAAAGGAATTATATTGGAGGGGGAAAAAAACCCTTCAAGTACTACGTGGCAAAAGGTTCAATTAATGGGGCTCTCTCTTATCTTGTCACCTGGGGCAATTGCATCCCTTGTCTCCTCTTCAGACAGCCCCGTTCGCAAAATCATGCCAGGAGTCTCTTCTATTTTCACCAGTAAGTATTCAAGCATAACACTGTAAACTACTTTGACTGGTGTAAAATTTGGTCTTAAAATGACTTTGCGGTCCCTCATTTAATTTTAAATTGAATTTAATTAAATAAATTACTATACATTAAATAAATACCTTTGTGCATAAGAAGTAAAATAGGAAATAGCATCATCAAAAAGCAAACTGCAGATTGCTGCAGTCACGGGTTTCGGTGTTACAAGAAAAGCCTTTTTCAGTGCAAGAGAAATGAGCTTATGAATTGAAAAAAATAAAGACATCCACTTTTGTCGGGTGTTGGTTTTGACCTTTTTATCTGTTATTTTACAAATTATTACAAGTATATGCTTGAAATCCCAAACTGATATTTCAATAACTTCAAAATCCTTCTCGTGTATGTCAGTGAATTTTTGTTTAGCTCTATTGATAAATACTACTTAGCGGAATAGCAATGGTTGTTTGGTACTCCTTGTTTGGCCTAAGTGCTACTCCGTATGGCACTGCCTAAAGCCCCTTCGTTAAACAGAATTGTATTTTGTGCAAAAGTGGCAACGACTTAAATTTAATGTTCTTGTACATAAGGGCAAAAAACTATATTACAGATAGTGGCAGTTCTTTAAAATTTCAAAGTTTCTTGGAAGATTTTATAATTTCAAATATATTCAAAAAGCAGCAAATAATGTTAACACAACCTATTAATGTTTTGGGTATAGTGTAGAATTTTAAATGTGCTGCTATTGTTGCCAGTGTGTGTTAGAGTTGTGGTACAACTGATTCGTTTTTTTTTTTTTTAATTCAAAAAATTATTTTTATCAGCATTTTGACTTAATTTGTTTTTCAGTTGATTCCGAATTGACTCTGGATACTGAAATTTACAACTTGCTGCAATCCATCTCAGGAATCATATAACTGGTGTCTCTGTCAAAAGGAAGTTGTTATTTATCTTAATTGGTTTTCAATTGTATTACTTTGTATTTGTTTTTAAAAGATTAAATCCTGATTATGTACTCAATTAGCTGAAATAAATTTTACTTGCCTCTGTAACTTGTTTTATATTATTAGTTATTTTATACATGAAACACAAAAAAAAAAAAAAAAAAAAACTGATTGTCAGTTAAAATTATAATTACTAACTATAAATTATGCTCTGATATCATTAACTCAACAATAAGGTGTCCAAGTTTAATGGGTTCTTCATTATTTTAATGTAACTTATGTTGCTTAGCATTTGAATTGATTTAAAACAGCTTAATTAAATTAAACCATGGTTTGACTAAAGTGATTAAAATAAATCAAACAAAATTCAATTATCAATGAACTGAATAAAAAGTCATTGATGACAATCGTTTGTCAAAACATTAGATATATCTTTACTTGTTAATTGATGTTTCAATGTGTTCAAATGTGAAAGATATTGTGTAACAGATTTCAACATTTCAGAATAAATTATTTTTAAAACTGTACACTACTGCTCTTTATGCTTTATTTATTCATTGAAATAGTGAATTAAATAAAAGTTTTTTTTAATTTATAAATATTGTCATGAAAGTAAACTTTCAGTATAGCATAAAAAAATTTTGTACTTTTAATAGGGAAAGTAAGTAAAATATTTTTTTAAAAAATTCATTTGCACTTGAAAGCATGCTTCATTCTTGTTTTACATTCAGTGCAATGCCGTATAAAAAAGAAAACATAAATAATGGTTTTCTTTTATAAAAATTAATGTAGTTAATTAGTATATAACTTAATTCAAGTGCGTCAAAAACCACAGCTGTGGAATTGGAGGGAAAATGACAGAAGAGCATTAGACTCTGACTTCTTTTCTCCAAAATCAATTTGACTCCACTAGCACTGCCAGAGTTGCAGGCTTTTGAGGGAGAGCGCAACTTCAACTCTAGGAATTTTTAACCTCCAACTCCACAGCCCTGTCCAAAACTTAAAAAATCTTATTATTTTCTATTTTATTTTGATTATGTTTGAAAGTAAAGTCATTGTAAAAATTGTGAGACACACAATTACAGTATTGTGGCATTTGATTGAGAAACATCATTTTTTTCTTTTTATCACGTGTAAGTTTATTTGAAGAAGTACTCCAAATCAGCCGAGTTCAAATTGCAGTTATTATCAAAGTAGTAGGTGTTCCTATTCACCTGGTAAGTAGTAGATCTTGAAATTCTTCCACCCATGAGGTAGGTATTCCGCAATGTTGGTATCTCGCTTGTTGTGGGGGTAATTTTTAGCCTCATGGATATCAGCTTAGAAAGTTAGTGATAAATAGATTGCGCTTAGAAAACACTGAAATGACGTTAGAAGAAATAGGTAAAATCTGTGGAGTGAGTACAAAAAGTGTCGAGAGCATATGAAAGCAGTTTCGGACAACAGGAAATGCTCGAGTCAATTGCACTAGAAAATGCAACCAAAAGGGATAAACTTCGACTCGTGAAGACAAAATTTTATATTGAATGAGTGTTATAAATCATTGAAAAACTTTCCAGGGCCACGGCGGGAGCTGGTGTCAATATTGCACCTTCAACAGTGCGATACAGGCTGTTAGAACACTGGCGGAGAGGATGTTAACCGTACAAGAAACAGCTTCTCACGTCTCTTATAAAGAAAAAAAGGTTAAAATGAGTATTGAAATACAAAACATAAACTAAGAAGTTTTTTTTTCTGACAAAACAGATTTTGTGATTCAGGGATTTAAATCCAAGTACGTGAGAAGGAGCAAAGGAAAACCTCTTCAGCACTATACCAAATAAGCACCCAAGTATCCGCCCAAAATCAGGGTGCTCACCCTCCCTAAGAGCAAGGGCTCACCCCGCGTAAAAATCACAAAGATCCCCCCTCCCAAAAACAATAGCCCCCCCCCCCCACTAAAAAAGAGAAATGCCCCTAAAAATTTCAATAGCGCAGTCTGCGTCATAACCCCTCCTAAGTGGGCACCTCTCCTAAAAAGATGTTTCTGGGTTTAAGAGACTACATCTCCTTTTCTCGTAGAAGGAATAACGAACAATACCAGCTACAAAGTTATACTGCCTTGAAAAATGCTTTCAATCGTCTAAACTATGGTGTAAAGGAAGTTGCTTTTTCCAAAAGGCAGCGCACAGTGCCATTTTGAAGCATATTAACAATTTGTGCTCAAAAAACAAACTTGCTGTATTGGACTGTTTCGGGAATTCACAGAACTTGAATTAGAGAGGAAATTTATGGGCTGTATCAAAAAACAGCCAAGTGAGACGGCACGGATGGAGAAGCTAATTTCCGCCACTATTGGCTTATGGTTAAGATATATTGACTAAACTATACGGACTAGTCTAGTACATACCATGCCGAAACGTGTCTGTGATGTTATTATGTCTAGCGGGGCACACTTCAATTATTAGTTTTGAATATTCATAGAAAATGTAAGTAAAACTGAATTTTATGGAAAAAAATGCATTTCTTCATGTTGATGAGGCAGTAAAAAAGTCTTTTGTTGCACATTTATAAGCCATAAAAAGAAAACCATTGAAAATGTCCTTTATTGTTTCTTATTAAATTGATTAATAAAAATAATAAATAATAATAATAATGTACCCATATTGAACTTGTTTTATCTGAAATTATTATTACTAGAGATATCCTGGTATAAAAGAGATTTAAAATAATATTTTTAATCAGATATAACATTTCTTTTATTGGAATAAAATGATTTGTCACTAAAAATTTAGTTTCTTTAAGAAAAGAGATAAGCAGATTAAAATTATCTATCCCCGAAGCTTTATAAATAAGTTTAAATTACATCCGTAATTGTGTATGCGTAGATTCAAAGAAATAATAGCAAAAGTAATACATTTGTTTACACTTGAATTTACACAATTGGCTACTCAAATTTAACTCCGCGTTTGTACTTACGCCTCTGACTCTTTAGAAAAACTTTAAATCATATTATTTGTTTTGTTTGGTAATGAACTGTGTTCAATTATTTTTTTCAAATCAAAGAGAGCAAATGCTATCTTCGTCTCGCTTTACTTTGCAACGCAGCGCGGAATGAAACAGCAACAGCGAACGGTCGTTCAAAATGTAAACAAAAAACGTAGAAAATCATGTGATCATTATTGACCAATAGGATGCGTAGTGTGCTGGCAAAGTTGAGAAACCACGAAGTTGGGAAACTCCGGGGCCTTTTTCGCCGGTGCGTGACCGGTGAATACCGAATATTTCACCTCGTGGTTAAAATCTCAACGCCGAGTTAACGAACCTCGTGGTTAAAGGCGTATGGTTAGGTTAACGGTGAATTAGGCGGTAATAGACTTCATTCAGAAGTTTCAAAGTACATAGACTCTTTCAATGTTCACTCACAAAAAAAAGAACAAAGTTGATTGCTCCTGTTGGAATTCAAGGAGTACAAACTCTTTTTCGGTGCCAACTATGATGAACATGTTTATTTTATCATGAAAATACCAATAACTTATGTACACGAATTGAAGAGCAGTAAATTCCAATCTGCAAACAAAACACCTCCGCGGTATAATTTTCTATGCAGCGGTCAGTCACGTGAAAAATATGCCTAACCGTTCACGCCGGTTGCTCTAGTAAAACGGTGATTGCATCCTCCACCTTTCCCTTCTTCCCTTTGATGTTTCTATTAAAACTGCAACCATGTGCTTGAAATATATTGATTGATTGATTGTTTACAATCGAGATTGACGAAGACGTGTGAGAGATTTTCGTATTGTTTTTGGTTTCGCACTCCTAAATTCTCCCAATTTCTTTTGGATTGTCTGAACCTGAAAATGAATAAAGTTAATAGGATTTGAGGCGTTGAAATAATAGTTTTCAAATTAAAAGAGTGGTGAAGTGCTTTGTCCAAAGTGACAGTGAACTTGCAATTTGTTTTGTGAACTTTAGCAGAGGTAAGTTTCGTTTTGTTGTTTTATTATTCCTTTTATTTTGTGGGCTGTCCATCTTTTTTGAATCCTTATACGCGTACAACTACAAGTTTTAAAATTTTCATATTTGTTCATCAAATGAGTTGACTGATGAAGGATGTGGGAATTATACCAATTGCTATTATGTGGAACATGTCATAACGCAAAGTTATTGGTGCCGTTTTCTATCTTCATGCTTTATTTACACATTTTTTGGAGCTTTTTTACTGTTTTTTTATATTGATTCGGGAATTGTTTTACTTTCAATCGCTAAATTTAATTGTATGATTTTTTTTCTTAATTTTTTGAAACTCAAAGTCTTGTTTTGTTTAAGCATAAGCATCTTTTTCTGAGGGCACTTGGCGCAAGTTTAGTCTTGGGGATTTATTTTCATTTCATTCATTGCTTCCATAATGGATTAAAGTGACATAAAACTACTTATTTGGAGGTGCCATTGGTTTAGTTTTTTTTTTTTTTTTTTTAAAGACTTTTAAACGATACACTCCAACAATCCCAAAAGTTCCATTAAAATGAAAATTAATTTGTCAAACAATCAGATTAAGCCAAGAATTCTCAAAATCTTTTTGTTCGTGGCACCCTTTGCAGAATTAGAATTTTTAGAACAGCATCCTAATCATATTACATTGAAATGCCGTTACAGGGAACAACAATACAATTAATTATCAGTTTCAAAAAAATAAATTTTCAATCCTAATTTCATTGTCATTTCATTGCAGCAAAATTCCTGATACAACTGACAAAATTTGTGGTCCCTTGAAATTTGTTATAGTATGATTTCACTATATTATACACTAGTGGTACCCGCACGGCTTCGCTCGTAGTTGAAAATGAAGAGATCATTCGGTTCGCCTCTATATTTACAAATATTGGATGATGATTTTCTCGCCAATTTATTATATTCATTCGGTTGCCCATGTTGTGGTTCTCCACGTTATGATAATTTCTTTATTTATCATAACGTGGAACCTTATAGTACCATGTTGTGATAATTTGCTCGGTAAAATTTTCTTAAAATTAGAATATAAAAAGAACAAAATCAAATTTTTGAAAAATCTCTTCGGGGTGCACACCCCCATGCTACAAACTAACTTTGTGCCAAATTTCGTGAAAATCGGCCGAACGGTCTAGGCGTTATGCGTGTCATAGAGATCCAGCAGACCTTCAGCTTTATTATTAGTAGAGATTTTGATAACAGTGGATACATTGTGCCACTGTGGTACAGTGATACTTTGTGCCGCCCATTTGAAAACCCCTGGATTAAACCATTAAAATAAATTATTTCAACAAACATAGGCAGCTGGTACATCAAAAAAGTGTGGGGGGGGGGAGTTAAAAGAAATGTGGGGGATTGGAGGCAACAGACTTAGATAAAATGAAAAGCTTTCTGCGAACACAAATCCTAACTGGAAAATTTTCTGCAAATAATTAGTTTGCCTGACTCACCCTTGAATAAAAAATTAAATTTATATTCAAATATGAAAGAGACAAAAAAAAGTGCTTTAAATCATTTAATTTTTTTTTTTTTTTGCAATAACCTATATAGTTTGACCTTATTTTTCACCAACTAAAGAAAACTGCCAAAACCATAATTTTTTTTTCACACATGTGCTTTAAAAGGCTTTTGGAGAAAGGCTTTAACAGAAATAAACTCTGGGATTTTCTTAAAAATTCCCTTTAAAAAAAAAAAAAAAAAAAAAAAAAAAAAATTTTTTTTTTTTTTTTTTAATTAACGTTAGCAGTTTGAAAAAAAATTTCTGCAGAGCCAAAAATTTTCTGCAAATGCAGTTCGCACGTTTCTCTATATTATGCAAGACTGGGGACAATCCCCCCCCCCCTTCCAAAGTCATTAGGCCCTATTTTTCAATTTTAACATTACTGGTTAAAAAACATCTATAAGTGCAGAATGTAGCCTCAAAAATCTGGGCGAATGACCACCCTAGACTGACCCTCTTCCAATTCAAAGTTCTCAAATGAAGTAACACGAGAAAAGTTCATTTGTTTGGAATTTTTAGTTTTTATTTTTCCGAAATAAATCAGTCCATCCTGTAAAAAATTATCTTCGAATCGATCATAAATGCTAAACTCTGAAAAGTGAGGGGAGAGACTGCTTTCCTTTTGAAAGCTAGAGAGCAGTTGCCTCCCTCCCCCCCCCCCCCTGTATGAGCCTCTTATGCTGCCAAATATAAAAATTAATCCATTTACTAACATGAAAACTTCCATTAAAATATACTTGCAACTAAATGAAATGCACACATAAAAGCTCTATCAAAACATAAATTAATTTTCCAGATTAATAAACATTAAAAAATCTATTAAAATAGCATTAGAAAGAGAGTCGGGAACAAAAATGGCAATTTCTTTTTTTCTTTAGATAGAAAGGAAATAAATCCCTGAGCAAAGTACATAAAAAGAAAGGTATATAAAATTCAAATATTTAATTTTGAATCTCCATTTTTTTGACAACATTTGTTAAGGGGTTGACCACAAATCATGGCACATTCTTGGGGCGGGGGGAGTTTGTGCCAGATTGCGATTTAGTGCAGATAGAGGATGAGGTAAAGCTCTAGTTTAGCAGTCACCAAGAGGTGACCATTTCATTGAAAATGGCTACTAAATATTCAAGTTCCAGTCGCCAAAAGGGGCAATCATGTGTTTTTGTTTAAAATAATGCTTCCAATTCTATTCTAATTCTAATCTATGAGGCTGTAGTAAGCATTATCTTGATTTTGTACCTTTTTTTTTTTCAAATTACATTTCAGACCAAATGGTTCCAATTAAAGCTGCAAAATCAGTCATTTCACACATTTTTATTTCTCCTCGTATTTAAAAATGATTGGTTTTAATGATCGTGATTTTTTTCTTTTATTACTTTTTTTGGTAGAGGATTTGTTTTTGTATTCATGGCCTTTTTTAATTTCAAGTTTGCTGAAAAATAATCGTTTGAGGGAACCGAAAGTTTCTGGCTATACTTATACAGTCGACGCTCAATATAACGACCACACATTATAAAGACCGTCCCATTATAACGACCAGTGGTAGAAGTCCCAACTTTGTTCCTATAAACTCTATGTTAATTTGCTTTCGTTATAACGACCATTCTGTATCGACTAATTCAATACAGCGACCGAATCAGCGGACGCTATTTCTTGTGTTCTTTCCAATAAAACAAATTTGTAGCTTAAAATGACATTGATTATTGTTTACGGACATCTGCCTGCAGTTTTCAATGTCAAATCCAACTTTAAGTGGTTTGGGGTTCACCACAGCTAGCACAGAAAAAATAATGGGAGGAAAAATCGAGAAAATTCCAGATTCCTAAGAAAAGGGAGTTGACAGATGTATTGGTAGTTTGGTGTTTGAATCTAGTATTTTTAAAGATTTGGGGTTCTCAAGGGACTTTTAAATGTTTCTTTGGAAAGCAAGAGAAACACAATTTATCACCTATATCTGAAACAGAAAATAATGTTTTGTAAAAATCACGTCTGCTAAAAAGGCAGACCTCTGTTTCTGGTTTTATCTTCAGAAATTGTTGTGGTAGTAGTAGTAGTAGTAGCAGATCTGAAAGTGTGTAACATTTTCCTCCCTATATTTTCTACTTTAAAACTTGTTTAATATTCTGTCATAATATTTTGCACACTACTTTTCTAAAAATTCCTATGATAAAAAACATTTGGGCATTTACTTGGGCATGCATGATGACGGTGTACATTTTTAAAATTTATACCTCTTATAACGACCACTCGTTATAAAGACCTTTTTCTCTGGGACGGAGATGGTCGTTATATCGAGCGTCGACTGTAAAACCGAAGCTTATATCGAGCCTGTATCGAGTTCCCATATTTGCTTTCATTTAGTTATAATTGCCTACATTTGTATCATATTTAAAAATAATAAAATAATGTTTCGCTATATGCTTATATCTTTATGTTGAAAAATATGTCCAGCAAAATATTGTTTATTGTTTTGGAAGAGTATCATAATCATTTAATTTGTTGTTAATATTAATTGCGGCAGTGAGAAGCAAAAAGACGTCAGTGTACATTTTCAAGTTTTGAGTAAAACCAGTTAAAAGATAAGGCCCTTAGCTTTCTTTAAACGTGTAGGCTTTTGTTGAAATGTTTTTCTAAATCATGCTGTATAACAGATCCTACCAGGGCTACTAGAACTACATCTTGCCCCTAGAGAGAGGAGAGGTTCACCCTACTATTTGTACTTGTTATCTCCAAATATTTAATTTTGCCACTTACATTCCTTCTTTGCTTCTCACTGCCTCAATTGTGAATAGGTAAATTTTTTGAATATTTTTTGCTCTGGGTGCATACTTCTTTGAAAATGGTTACCAGGGCTTGTACGCTCCATCAAAACACCTCCAATACTCTCTCATTTAGGAAATTCTTTTGAAGCGCCCTTCAAACTCCTTCATTTTGGTTTTAACTCCTTCAAAGTTCCTTCTTTTTTAGTTCAAAACTACATAATCTTCTTCTATGACAATAGCTTAAAATATTTCAATCGACAACTTAACTTCCTCACAATGGTGATTGTATAAGGGCAATTTTAATGTAAATTTGTATATTTGTTTCATAAAGATGTGATTTACATATTGATCCTAGAAGTCATAAAAGTTGAAAGTGAAAATATTATTTGATAACTGAGACATTTCCCAAGTGAAGTACAACATGCTTAAATGGTGCTTGACTATTTTTTCAAGTTTTATGATTATTGTTTTCTCTCCACCACACTCTCAGCAGCAAAAGTCAGGTTGTCTAATTATTTAAATATTTATTAATACAAATGTTGATGTACTATGTTAAGTGAGTGTGTTAAAAAACAGTTGTTTAGTTGATCGCAGTTATGATAGTGCAAAAAGGGTCATCCACAAGTGATGTCATGCCTTGAGGGGGAGACGGGTTCATGTAGTTGTGACAAGGGGAAGAGAGAGGAGGACAAAGTGACATCACAGAGTTATTATAACAATATGTTTATAAAAAATATGACATGTGACAAGAGGAGGGGTTACATGAAGTGTGACACTTTGTGATAAGGGGGGAAAGCAGTCAAATATGTTGAAAAAAAGTGAAACATCATTGAATGACAGTCCATTAGTACTCCTTCAAAATCTCATTTTATTCCTTCAAAACTCCTCCAAAACTCCATCATTTTATTTCTGAAATTGAGTACGAACACTTGCTACCAAAAGTGCAAAAGTGGCTATAATTTTTGTGACTTGCTACTGTTCAGAATTCCTAGTTTTTAACATTAAGAGAAGGAGAGGTATCAAATATGTAGAACAAAGTGATATCATTTACTGCACAGAGCAAATAAGTGATTTAAAGTACATTCAAGCGCTTTGTTGCACAATTGTTTCTCTATTTCTCTGATCAGTCTCTTTCCCTTTTGTGAAAATTAAGTTCATGTGTAATTTCAAATGTATTTGTCCTATGAATTATTTATTCCAACCATCAATAATTGCAGTAGGAAAATTCCATGGTGTCGGACGTAAAAAATGAAGAAAAATTTCTCAGTTTTAATTCCATTTACCAAATGTAAACTGTTCCAAAATGATCTAATTCATTTACAAGATACTTACTACATCCTACTGAATAAAAAATCATGTTAGTTTTTCAAAACAGATTCCTAAAGTATAAATTAAAAAAACTTAGAGTTGGTTTCGGACGTAAACACACAAATAGTAAAATTGATAATTCACTTAAAAATTATTAAAAGTCTGTGAATTGGCTTACATTTTAATTTTAAAAACAGCATAATTCTAAAGTATACTTATGATTGAAGCATATTTCAGCTTTCAAATGATATTATAAAGAATAAAATTATTTAAAAAATATTTTTAGCTTAGTGTCATACCGTAAATTGTTCATATTGGACGTACACTATTGCTCTTAAATGTAAATAAATAACAGTGATTACAGTTATAAATATGTGAATTATAGGTTACATGTACTGAAACAAAATTTACCAAATAAATTCAAAAGCAGGGTTGATTGGGGGAAGTGGGACACTGCATGTGGGTAACCCCCAAAAACTGAAATATCCATATGGTTTTTATACTCTTTTACATTGATCATGTCATTGTATATCACAGTGATTGGTTTTGCATATATTTGGGTTACGTGGAATTTTTTTTCTAGGTCAGAGAACTTAATCAAAAAAAAAAAAAAATCTGAAGAATATTTTTTGGTGAGTTTAAGCAGCATTTTTCAAAGTGTTTCCCGGTTAGCATATTTTTCTTCTTTTTTTTATGATCATTAAACATTCAAGTACAGTTAACTTTAAGTGCATACTGCAATCAGAATTTTTGAGTAAAATATTATTAAAAACTGTTTTAGAGGAGGGGCCCCACTTACCCCGTGAAATTTCGCTATAAGAGGTCCCCACAGTATGGGGTAAGTGGTCCCCCCCCCCCCATAACAGTGAGGATTTGAAAATCAAAAACAACTCTAATGAAATATTTGTATTAGTGAAATACAAGACAACTATGATGACTTAGTAGGAATATATAGTTCAGCTACAAAAGCTGGTGATTAGTTATTTGTGAAACTTTCCTGAAAGAAAACCATCAAGATTTATATGGGTTAAATGTTGATAATGGTTCTTCCTTTGCCAACTTTACATAGACGTAGTCATTTAGTGTGTGTGTGTGTGTGTGTGTGTGTTTCCAATTTCTTTTTCCACTTATAGTTTTGGCAAGCTTGCCAAAATTGATCTTAATCAACTGTATTACGTTCATTCAACACACCTTTTCTCAAAAGGGGTCCTACTTACCCCTATCAACCCTAAATGTATATACAAGAAATTCACTAAGTTGTTTTTTATGCATGTTTCAATTTAACTTTGAAATTAAAGGCAAAAAAAGGGAGAAACACAGTTGAAAACATATTTTGTTTAAAGGAATGTAACAGTGTCGGACGTAAAAAAATTTAACGCCGATAACAAGATTTTAGTAAAAAATATTCACTTGTTACAAAATGAAAATAGGTTACATCAAAGAGGTTGAAATTCTTATTTTGTACCCAAAAATACATGTATGTAGCTTTAAAATTATTGGCTCAGCATAATTAACTGCGCATTTTGGTGTCGGACGTAAAACACTTAATGTGCCCCCAGAGGAATTCTTTTATAAATCAAAAGGAATTATATTTTGACACATTTTTGCAACATCACCAGCAGCACATTGTATCTTTAAATGGTTATTCATCTCAATTCATAATATTAATATGTATTTTTTGGAAAAAAACAGAATTTCTCTGAGAGTCACCAAATATGGTTTGAAAATACTCAAGATGTTGACCTTAGTTTAACCTCCTGTAACTTATTTATAACTGAAGTCATCAAATTTTGACAGGTATTTCAAAATATACAACTCTTTACCTTTAAAATGACACCTATTAGTTTAGAAATTTTAATTTTGAAAATTTGATCATTCGGTTGACCTTATCATGGAATTGCCCAGTAATACTTTGATATATATATTTTAAATATTTGGCTCAACTACTGAATTTTAATAACCAAATTTCTGGTTAGTATAAGAAATGGTAATTCGTTGTCACCGGTATTGGTTTATTGTCCTGTCTCGCTATTTAGCTTTATACATAGCAAGGTAATATTTAGAAATTATGTACTACAGTTTCTTGAGAATTTGCATAGAGGTAAGGCAAAATTAACTGAAACATATTTTCCGATATCTACATAAATATAATTATAAAGAATTTTGAAAAGAAAACAAAAACAAATTAAAGAAACTAGCAGGTTCAATTTTAGTTAAGTTCGTTGCAAATTTCAAACCAAAGGGCTCATAAAAAACAAACACCACCCTATCCCGATCAAAAGGAGATGCTGTTAATATTGGAAAATTATCTTCGCTCGAAGAAAAATTACAACTAACTATGAATTCAAACTAATAATAATAATAAATAAATAAACAAATAAATAAAATAATAATATTAATACACACAGTAGAAAATAATCACACACCACACATACAAAAGGATTTATCCAAAAATTACACGCAACAGACCGAATGTTTTGAAGATAAAGGCCTTTGAATTAATAGGCCATGTGTATCGCGCATGGTTAGCAGTGCCACCAACCTGCGTGAATTCAGAAAGTACTTATTTTCAACTGCAGGAAAATTGTACACTGAAATGAGTTCCAAGCTTAGAGACAATTAAATAGATACATTATGTTTATTACTATTATTGATTTTGTTGTTATGACATTTGTTCCCCCATTTTACATTTGTTTATAATGCGCTTTCATAAGTAATGCAATTTTTGCTTAAAACTATAAAATGTGGCAATGAAACAATATGTTTCAGACCATTTTTCGAGAAATTTCTAATGCCCAGTATCAATACTACTATTTGGTACAACGTTTTAAAAAATACTGAATGCTGCGATTGTATTTTCCAATTGCAGTCTATTTGTCGATTAATTTCCTTTTTATTCCTTGTATAATTTCTTGAGAATATGAGCATTGCCTAGCAAGAGAAAGCTCTGTTTTTTCACTATTCTTTGTGCGATTAGCAAGAAAAAAAAGAAAAAAAATCAGCATTAGTTTCTATCAAGATCACTTTGCATGATATCTGCGGTATCTGTACTTAATGTTTGCTTCGTGGGTGATTGCATTAATGTTTCTGGTAAAGTTGTCACAATTACAAGAAAAATGTTCAACTGCAGCAATAAGAATCTTTCAAAAACTATTGAAATATGTTCATCAACTCCCTTGAAACCACTAAATTTGTCAAAAGGCAAAACTTTTCTGGAATCGTGTATCTAGTGTTGTATTTTATGTATTCTAAGGTCAAAAGAAGCAAAAATATGCAGTTGATGCACACATACATTTGCATATTATCCGGGCTCTAATGATAACATTAATTGTACTGTCGTTACTATAACTTTCATTCTTTGTATAAAAAAACAAGTGTTTATTGTTTATTTACCTATTGTTGAATATTCAAATTTGTTTACGATTCGGTTGCCAAATATTAAAATATTTGGCTGAACCGACTATTCGGTGTGTCTTTAGTTCAATTAATGTGGTCAGATGAGCCGAATGTGCGGTCAAGAAATCCGTAAAAATATGAATTTTTGAAAGTGTCCCATTAGTTTTGGTGGTAGAACCCAAAAAAAATGTGAATGTAAACTCACATTCAAAAGTTAAGCTTGGTTAAGCACAGCACTCGCTCCATCTCTGCAGCAGTTTGCAGCTGACAGTGACAGTGTTTTAGTGCAGAATTTCAGTAGCAGATTCATCAGTGGCATAGTTTTGGTAGCACACCACAATTAGTTTTTGGGACCACTTGGGGGAATCTAGGGAGTACAACAGCAATAGGGACCTGCTATGAGAAAAGTGGGGTAAAACTTATTTTTAAATGTAGAATTCACTAAGCTTCAAGGGGACCCACAGTATGATCTGGCAAGAATGTGGACTATAAAAGATGTGTGTAAGGGGGGGGGGGACATGGAGGCTCTTTTGTTAAAGTTTGAGAATCGGAACCTTTTCGAAGTCCGTATGTAGCCAATTCAAATAGGCTTCCGGACAGGGCCAGATTTTGGGGAGGGCAGGCGGGGCTACTGCCCCGGGGCCTCCACTACAAAGGGGCCCCAACAATAAAAGTTTTACAAAATATCCTAACTTTCAGGGATTGAAAATATTGGGTATATACATATATATATCAATGTATCGGATATTTTCGAAAATATAATGATCTTTTCGAACCCTGATTGGGGCCCCTTCATTGCCCCGGGGTCTCCACTCTTCCAAATCCGGCCCTGCTTTCAGAAACCAACATTTTTCTTTGTGGGCTTAACTTTTGACCGTGAGTATGCATAAAAAATAAAGAGCAATTAAATAATTACTTTGGTTAATCTTGTATCTGTCATAACTTGTAACAGACTTACTTTCGAGTACATTTTAATTCTCGAAATGGAAGTATTGTCCGTTTCCAAAAAATTCACCGTCCTTATTCCGTAACTTACGATGAATGAGTTTATGAATTTTTCTGTTTGTAGATGTGAGCAGCTTTTACGATGGGTCATTTTGATCAAATAACATAATTTGTAATAAAAGACCATGCCGAATATTACATACAACTTCGTTTAACCGGACTGACTTGGACTAAAATGCGATTTGGGTATTATGGGTACACTGTTAAAAATTCAGGAAACTTTTATGGTATATATTACTGTAAAATGGATTGTTCATAGTGCAGAAATATGTACAGTAAATTGTACCAATTAAATTAATGATTGCAGCGCCACGTGACTTACAGTGCGAAGCAGGAAACACCGTACTTCCCCTCGCTCGATGTGTCCCAACTGGTATGGTGGTCAACAAAGCCACCTGCCAATACGAAGGTCCTGAGTTCGAACCTGCTGCTGGCATGTTGTGCTTTTTAACTCTTGTTTATTCTACTGTAAACATTTTCAGTAAAATAGTATTTTACGGTGAAGGAGGCTGGCGGCATGTATGTCAGTAACTTTTATCACCGTAAAATTTCAGGATTTTTTTAACAGTGCAGTCAGCAAAGCAAATCTTTACATAAGCGTATTTGCTGCTCAGAGCCACAAAGGATTATGTTTTGAAACAAAATGACAAGGAAGTTTTTAGGACAGACATTAAAAAACATGAAATTAATTTTGTTCAATTTCTTGAGAAAGAATGGCTTTAAGTCTTCTGTTTCGAACACGTCTGGCATTCAAATGAATCCAGTTCAACATGAACACAATATCAGTAGTAGATCAAAATAAAAAGCTAATGTTTAGTGTTATTATTGTTACGCTCTTGCTCTCATAATTTAAAATTATCTACCAAACCAAATCCAGTGGTAGGACAGCACATGAGGGCCAAGTCCTAGTGTGCCCATCACAGTCTTCCTGACCAAGGGTTCTGGAGTGCTAGGCACATGTTCCGGTTAGGTGGTCAGCTGAACACGGAACCCCCGGAATTTAGTTCCCAAGCACGCTTGGTGCTCATTTTATCGACCCACTGAAGAGCGATTTAAAATTATCAATGTGAACCTAAAACTTTAAAAATGACTATAAATTTGATCCAGATAAATAAGATTCTTTGGTAATTTAGGCGGAGTGCTGTGTTTGATTTGGGTTAGCTAACCATAAGAGTATAGGTGAAGAATTTTGCTCTTGTAAGAATATAAGTATGCATTTTAAGTACATAATAATCATTTTCCCGAAGTACCCTCAGTCTGCAAATGTGTCCAAAATTAATGCATAGCTTTTTAGAGATTTTAAGCAAAAATTTTAGCGGTAAAATATTTCTTTAATTATTGAAAAAAATAATAATTTATTGATTTGAAATTTCAGCTAATTTATCAATCTGTTACAGCTATTCCGAACATTAGAAATTCATTAGTTATTTATGATTTTTGTTAGCAAACGTTTTAGAAAAATGTAAAGTTTATGTAAAGAAAAGTTACCTGAAAAACTATTTATTTTGGAGGGCAGAAGTGACAAATGCATCAGCTAAATTTTTCTTTGCTTTCATTTTACCTGCCGATTTTTCTTAACTTCAGTATAGAATAATGCTCATTTTATGGGTTGCACAGTAGGGTGTCCCGAAAAACATAGAAGTTGAAATCTTGATTTGCAATTCCGACCAAAAGTTCAGGGCAAAACGTTAGTTGTCCTGTTAATTTTTTCCAGTTTTAACAATGACATTTTTTTTTTTATTAATCACGCTAAAACATTTGTATTTTCAAATGGTCTACATTCCACAATAATTTATAGCATAAAACGACATTTTGTGTATAGATTTCACTGAATTATTTCAGAAATATTTTTTTACTGTGAAATTTTCTGTGTATCCTTATAGATCCCTGTGTATTCTGTGATCAACCGTCACTGCACTTAGATCAAAATAATTACGAAGCTTTTAATACCATAGCTTATTATACTCGGTATATTCTTGGTGCTCGACGGCCAATTTACTGAATTCTTGGCATTTGTTCAAATCTCGCCTACAAACTTTGCCAGTACCAAGTGCAGCAGATGTAAAAATAAAACACTCATAAGTATGAAAAAAAAAATCTGATAAAAAAACTATTCACACATAAATTATACAAGTTATTTACTATACTGTTCATTGAACAGTATGGCCGGTGCTATATGATTGCTGGAAAAATTACAGAATGGCACGAACATTGCGCTTGAAACGTGGCATGGAAGAGGCACATAAAAATTTGGCAAAGTGGCATATTTTCGTGATACATAGTTGAATGTTTCACATTCAACGTGTTCAAGCCAAATCAATGCGATTTTTAACATTAAAGTTGGAAACATAAGCCTTAAGTGCTGGAAAAAAAAAAAAAACGTTGCTTTTTAGAATGGCGTTTCGTATTTCCCCCCCCCCTCCCTCTCATTTTGATTGTTACTAGAACCATCCTCTCCATTTTAGAAAAAGTAGCCAGCAAGCTAAAAGGGCCAACTGGCCACTGGCTATTTACTGATAATTCGGATTGTCAGATCTGCTCTTTTTTTCAAACGAATCTTTTAGTTGTTCAGTCTGATGTGTTTAATTTCAGATTTTATTTTTGGAAAAACTTATTTTATTTTTCTTCTCAAAAAATCACATTGAAAATAAAGGAAAAACCTTTGAATGCACTTCCGGGTCGAACTTCGCATCGCAACGTGGCGGACCGCGGGTTGTCCACCCCTAGTGTAAGGGCTTATTTTTCAGTTATCTTGAGATTTTTGCTCCTTTTGCTTGTGCGATGAGAATTCGGAAGCATAAAAACGGATTGTAAAAATTAACATTTAATGATAATTCTTTTTACTTTCTTCTGTATCTAATATATAGAAGAAAGTATTGGATTCGTGCAAAATTTCGAATTTTGACGGATTTGAACGTTTTGAGGTGTGCTGAGTCCATTTTGACCATTTTTGGAAAATGTCTGTATCTGTGTGTGTCACGTCTGTGTGTGACCAGATTTTTGTGGCCGCTCTACAGCAAAAACTACCGCATGAAATCGAACGAAATTTGCTACACATATGTGCTGTAAGAAATTATATGCTCCACGCCAGTGGTTGGAAAAACTACATTTTTTTGTAGCGAACTACAACTACAACTACTTTAACACAAATGTAGTTAACTACAACTACAACTACTTTTTTCAAAATGTAGTTAACTACAACTACAACTACTTTTTTCAAAATGTAGCAACTACAAACTACTTTTGAAATGTAGTCGCTACTTTTTAAAAATTAAATAAATAAATAACATACACATACACACCGTTTGAGATTGAATGAAAAAATTAACAAAATTTTCAGATTGATATATTGGCTCATTTGAACATGGAATATTGCTATAAATTATTTATTCTTTCTTCCTTTACTGAAACGATTTGTCAATCGAAACATTTTTTACCAATTGCACGAATATTCCCTGCAAGAAAGGATTTAAAAGTGGAAGGAGTTCAACCTTCAAATTTTTAATCCTTTCCTGACAGTAAATAGTATTTCATTCAAGAAGAGCAACTCGGCTACTTGAAATTGAGATAAATCCAATCGTAATTTAATTTAAATTTTACATAGACTAGACATACATATACATAAAATTGATTTAGATGATGAAGTGCATCAACAAAGAGAAAAACTTAAATTTTCATTATATGAGTTAATTTTAAAGGAACTTATATTTCATAGTTAGGGATTCATAGGATAACATTAGTTATTTCATAGGAATTGATTGCTTTTGAGCTTCAAGCTAGGGTTCCAGACCTGGACACCATCTCTTTTCTTACGCCCCTGATAAAATGAAATAACAGCATTTTTCTATTTTGCCAATAACCTCAAAAACTCACAACATTTAATAATTGACTTTAAATATGTTAATATATCAACACTCAATCAGTAAAAAAGACAAAATAAAGAAAAATGAAAAATATCTCAATCGGTACTACTAGTTATCCGAAACATGAAACATAACTAAAAATGATTACTTTACTTCAATGGGCAATTTTTAACAACAGTGGACTAGGGCTACAACGCAATTCGACTAACGCGAAATGTCTATATAGAGCTAGTTTTACTCGAGGAACGAATTTTGCAGCTGACATGAATTCCTCACCCGCTACACGAAAATTTTCTTAACGGAAGCGAAGGGCTTATATCACCTTCTTTCTTGGGTACTAAATATTAGTTCGACTGCATGTGCAAATGGCATTAATACCGAAAGCTTTTTGCTTAACGGGCAAAGTTTGCAGGAAACGGGAAAAAAATCGTTTCTTTCTTTTTAAGCTATGCTCTATTCAAGGCGAATATTGGGAAAATGTGAAAGTTTCTATGCCAAACAAAGTAATGGCGTCAAACAGATACAACACATGACGTCAAAATTATATGTTAGAGGTCAGCTCGAATTTTTCAGTCTTACGAATCTGATTGGTGCAACTTTTACTCGCGTAAGACTTGCACAAGTCAGATTCGTTTGAAAATGCGTTTTTTTTTTGAAACTTGATTCAAAAGTAGTTTCCAGAAATCGCTACAAACTACTTTTTTTTGTAGCGAACTACTCGCTACTCTACTTTTTTAAAAAAGTAGTGCGCTACACTACAAACTACTAAAAAATGTAGCTACTACAGTAGCGTCGCTACTTGTAGCGCGCTACTTCCAACCACTGCTCCACGCGGTTACATTGCGTAACACTTGACAGGGATCCCAAGATTAATAACTGGGATCTCCATAATTGTGTAATGGGGCTTTCCGCGATTGCCCACTGCGCAGATGCATGAGAGCGCCTGGGTCATATGGCTATAGACAGACATGAAGGCATGACTGCAAAAAAACGTGCTGACCGAATAGCGGGATAACTTTATGCCATATCTTTTGACCGCTATTCGGGAAAAAGGGCAACTTGGCTGCCCATCATGTATATTGTGAGTAGAAAAATAAATTAGTTTTTGTGTGTTGTGAACATGGTCTCTTCAATTCTCTCCCTCTCCAAAATTTGATTTATGGAAAATGTGACAAAGAAGGGGCGAAAATCCTCTTTATGTGCCGCTATGTGAACTTGTGCCCATTGGTTTTTGGCGCGAATTCCTCCAATCGGGGTGGAGCAATGAGACCTTTTTTGAGTTATAATTGCCTGCTATTCCCCAGCAAGTAACTGGCGGAATCAAACAAAATTCAGTCCATATGTTGCCCCTAACAGGTACAGGTGCTGATTCAATTTTGGTGTCAATAGCTAAAACGGGGGTTGAGCTAGAGACCATTTTTTGTTGTCAATTGTGACTGCTGTATCTCAAGAAATAATGAACGGAATCAAACAAAGCGTTATCGACAAGTAGCCCCTAGAGGGTATAAGAGCTGATTCTATTTTGGTGTCAATAGCTGAAAAGGGGGTGGCGCAATCGAACGTTCTTTTTTTTTTATTGTGAGTGCCATATCTCAAGAAGTAATGCTATGTTCTGGATGAAATTTGGAATGAATGTGAATCCATTTGTAAATAGGCGTTGGTTCAATTTTGGCGCCAATCGCTCCGTGGGGGGCTGATCTTTTTTGTGTGAATAAAAATAGCTTTATAAATGCAACAATAAGAAAGGTAAATTGTTATAGACTGTCGTCTGCGTATTTTGCGTGATTTTAACTGTTGGAAAATAACCAGAAAATCGCGATGATTTAAAATTTTTAACTGTTGACATCTGCTAACATTGTTAACATGTGTTGTTCATTATGTGTTTGTTAACAAATAAATGTTTGTAATTATTTTAAGCATGGCTTTTAAAATAATTTTCAATTTTCATTCTTTGCTTTGCTTTCGAGATAAATGGGAAATTGGGATGGTCGTCAAATTTTGGCGTGTTTGATTTTGTTTTTGTTGGGAATATTGCTTCCTCCCATGGGGAGGGATCAGAATTATAAGAAAGATATAGAAGAAAGTTTCGTGATGGCCACAACATACTAGTTTATTTTTGTTTTGAATTGCGATGAAAAAAGTTGCAAAACGGAACTTACACATATAAAGTTTTACCGCATCAATTTACGAATTTTTGAGAGCTGAACCACTAGTGGTTCAGCACATTGCCCCCATTTCCTCTTTTTCTACGTCACTGAGCTAGAGTCAATTCTTTTCCTAAATCAATTGTTTTTAATTCCTTGATAGATTCAATATGTGCTTTATGTGTCTAATACAGCTTTTTAAATCTTATTCATTTTTTTACTTTTCAGCAATCGATCACATTTGTATCTTATTTGGTCTCAGACTGTGAGCATGGGCATACAAACAGTCGCTGAAATTTCAGTTCAGAGTTCTTGCTTTAAATCTGAAATAGACTGATGTCAACTCGTTGTAAGTAACAGTCAACAGAGATCGCATTGGAAAATCAGAGTGCGATGAGCACGGAAATTAGTTCAGGATGTTCTTTTGGTGAATAAGGGGGAAAGACGAAGAAAGAAAGTGCTGTTATTTATGTTTTGAAAGATTTGCAGAATTTCTCCAAAAAATTATTAATTGGCCAGAAATAACTGTTAAGACGAGAAATTTCAGAAGAAATGATTTTCTTTGGTGAATAGGAAGTAATATTTCTGTGAGTTCTGATGAATTTCTTTCTCTGCTGGTGACTGTAGTGCAGATTACAGTCTGAAGTATTCATCTTGGTTAAATCTCTAGTAAACAGAGATTGCATTGGAAAATCAGAGTGCGATGAGCACGGAAATTAGTTCAGGATGTTCTTTTGGTGAATGAAGGGGAAAGACGAAGAAAGAAAGTGCTGTTATTTATATTTTGGAAGATTTGCAGAATTTCTCCAAAAAATTATTAATTGGCCAGAAATAACTGTTAAGACGAGAACCTTCAGAAGAAATGATTTCCATTGGTAAATAAAAAGTGATATTTCTGTGAGTTCTGGTGGAATTCTTTATCTGCTGGTGACTGCAGATTGCAACCTGAAGGGTTCATCTTGATGAAATTTCGTATTCTGATAATTTCTGTACACAAGTATTTTCCCCTGGTTTCTTGCTGAGTGCCATTTTGTAGAGAATTTCGTTGCAAGAGCTTTTTGTGTCAAAAAAACACAATACTTGTGACGATCTTGTCAAGTTTTGCAAAGATTTTGTTTTGAGATTTGAGTTTAGATAGATACAAGATAATACATACATTTTCTTGTAACTTCTTGTGTATTTCCGTATCTTAGAGCTAGCAAAGAATTAATAATATCATCCGTATAGAGAACCATCGTATTTCGTAAAAAAGTTTCTTATGATCAATTCTATGAGAACAATTTCGTATAGAGACTGAGATTTGTAAATGTCGGAGCTGTTATAGGACAATACACATATACTTATGAAACATCATTCTTAGGAAATTAAATTTGTGTCATGTTCGGACGAGATCTTCCTCAGAATTAATTGTCAAAGCAAAAGGCACATGAGTAGATAAAATAAAAAGTACTTCAGACTCTTGGCTGAAATGCTGAGCTTCTGTAATAAAAGCTGAGAATATCTACTTGTGTAAAGCATCAGTTCTGTTTTATATTCTTCATAGTCCGTTGTGAAGTTGACTGCGCCGATAGATAATTGAGTGCATCAGTTCTGTTTTACATTCTTAGTCCGTTGTGAAGTTGACTACACTGATAAATAATTTGAGTGCATCAGTTTTAATTTACATTCTTCATAGTCCGTTGTGAAGTCGACTGCGCCGAAAAATAATTGAGTGCATCAGTTCTGTTTTACATTCTTCATAGTCCGTTGTGAAGTTAACTGCGCTGACAAATAATTGAGTTTTATTTAAAAACTCTATTATGACCTTGTTTCCAAATAAGGACCTTTTCAATCCCTTGGATGGCTGGGAGAACTTTTGAAAACCTATCTTTGCGAAAATCGACCGCCTTGCGAATTTTATGAAGAAACGTTTTCATTCTATTCCGCAATGTCACATCAATCTGAGATTCATCACGCACCTAAAAAAATGTGTGAATACTGTTTAAAGGTATTTGATTACACTTCTGCTTTGAAGAGACATCTGAAAACTCACACTGGCGAAAAGCCTTTCTCCTGTAAAGTTTGTTCCAAGGAATTTTCTCAACTTGCAAATCTAAAAGTACACTCGAAAACCCATACTGGAGAAAAGCCATTCACCTGTGACGCCTGTTCTAAGGAATTTTCTCAACTCTCAAGCCTGAGAGATCACGTGAAAACCCATACTGGAGAAAAGCCATTTGCCTGTGAAGTTTGTTCCAAAGAATTTTCTCGACTATCAAACCTGAAAACGCACCTTAGCACCCATACAGGCGAAAAGCCATTTTCTTGTGAAGAGTGCTCCAAAAAATTTTCTAAACTTCTCCATCTGAAAGTGCACTTAAGAACCCATACTGGAGAAAAGCCATTTTCCTGTGAAGTTTGCTTTAAAGTATTTTCGCAAATAGTTCGCTTGAAAGAACACTTGAGAACCCATACTGGGGAAAAGCCATTTTCCTGCTCAGTGTGTACCAAGGCATTTAATAATCTAGGACGTCTGAAAGAGCATTTGAGAACCCATACCGGTGAGAAGCCATTTTCATGTGAAGTGTGTTTTAAGAAATTTTCTTCACTTGCGCACCTGAAAGTTCACTCGAGAACCCATACTGGTGAAAAGCCGTTTTCCTGTAAAGTATGTTCAAGGAAATTTTCTGTAAAAGGAAGCCTGAAAAGGCACCTGACAGTTCATACGGCCGAAAAGCAATGTTCGCTTGAAGTTTGTTAGAAAGACTTAAAGGTGAAACTCTGTGAAGACATTTGGGAATAATGCTAATAAAAAAATATAAAAGAAAAAAAATTAATTTAAATTTTGACATCTTGAATTCAAATTATGTTTTTCGCAATCACGAGTGTGTGCATATATGCGTGTGTGTTTGTGTGTGGGGATATGTGTGTTGTGTGTAGGGTATGTGTATGTGTGTGTAGGCATGTGTGTTTGTGTGTGTGTGTAGGCATGTGTGTTTGTGTCTGTGTGCTGGCATAGGTGTGTGGGTAGTTGTGTGTATGAATGTGTGTGTGGGGGGGCATGTGTATGTGTGTGTAGGCATATGTGTTTGTGTCTGTGTGCAGGCATGAATGTGTGGGTAGTTGTGTGTATGTGTGTGTGTATGTGTGTGTGTGTATGTGTAGGTGTCTGTATGTATGCATGAATGTGTGAGTAGTTGTGTGTGTATGTGTAGGTGTCTGTATGTATGCGTGTGTGAGTGTGTAAATGTCTGTATGTATGCATGAATGTGTGAGTAGTTATGTGTAGGTGTCTGTATATATGCGTGTGTGTATGTGTAAATGTCTGTATGTATGCATGAATGTGTGAGTAGTTGTGTGTATGTGTAGGTGTCTGTATGTATGCGTGTGTGATGTGTTTGTGTGTGTGTGTTTGTGTGTGCATGTTTGTGTGTGCATGTGTAGTTGTGTATGTGTGCGCGTGTGTGTAGGACATGGATGCAACCTGGAGACGGCTTTCGCTATGGGAGCAGCATCGTGAGGAGCCGGTCGACGGTGATGGTGCGGAGGTTGGCGGTGGGAGAATAAAATGGTAGGACGCCAAAAACAGTCAAATGAAAGTAATAAGCAATCGTGATTGCTCAAAAAAAATTCTGTAAAGTGTTAACTAACCAGAGAACCACACGAGTAGTGTAGGGGAGAGTGTTGTACCTTCGGACAGTGCCGATTTCTAAGCATCTATTTTTAGCAGCCATGTTTTTTGTAATCTCTAATAGTAACCTTTACTACTAAATAGTGCCATTGTAACAATTAGCATCAAAAGAGTTGAATTGATGATTTTGGGAAAGAAAGAAAATTTTATGACTTCAAAGTAAAAATTTTCCTCCTTTTTATTTCATTTTCTGACCATCCAACTGAATCTTTGTATTTGTAAAACTAATCAACTGATTTTTTTTTTTTTGTTATTAAAGAGAAGTACTTTAAATATTTTGGTTATGAGAAAATAATGTAACAGATCTGGTGCGACTTCAAACTTTCTTGAAAGGAAGACACAGTTCTTGAGAAAAAGACAGGAAATTTATTTACACTATGTACAGGAAAGATCGTCAACAGCTGCTAAATTAATCATCAGCACTTAAGCAAATATCACACAACACCGTAAACTCAACGGTCACACACGTATTTACTTCCAAATACGAAAAACAACACAGCGAAATGCCTCGCAATAAACAAAGCTAATACACTCTCTACACATTCTCAATCGAAACTGACTTTTTATCATGCGTAACGGCTTTTTATAACATCGAAAAGTTTCCACAATATTGCAAATGCTTCTAGTATCTTCTTTTCATTCACAAACCTTATCAATGAAAAATAGGGGACCGCATACTTCAGCCGAATGTATAGGGGCTGTATATTCATTACAGGAAACTATTTACAGGTTACGTTGCTACAATAATTTTAGATGAAAGATAATTTAGTCAGGGTTCGTACGCTCCTTCAAAACTCCTCCAATACTCCTTCATTCATGAAATTTTTCTAAAGGGCCCTTCAAACTCCTTTATTTTGGTTTTAACTCCTTCAAAACTCCTTCTTTTTTAGTTCAATGCTACATAATTTTCCTCTATGACAGTAACATAAAATACTTCAATCGACAATTTAATATCGTCACAAGGGCAAAGGTATAATTACAATTTTGACGTAGTAATTTCGTATATTTATTTTTTCATAAAGATGTGATTTACAAATTGAGCATAAAAGTCGTAAAAGTTGAAGGTGAAAATATTATTAGATGACTAAGACATTTCATAAGTGAAGTAAAACATGCTTAAATGGTGCTTGGTTATTTTTTCAAATTTTATGATTATTGCTTTTCTCTCCCTTTCAGCACCAAAATCAGTTTGTTTAATTTTTATTCAAATATTTAAAAATACACAAGTAGATGTAATATATTAAGTGATTGTGTTAAAAATACAATTGTGTATTAAATCGCAGTTATGATATTGTAAAAAGGATCATCCACAAGTGATGTCGTGCCTTGAGGCGGAGACAGGTTCAAAAAATTGTGACTAGAGGAAGAGAGAGAGAGACCAAAAAGTGACATTTCACAGGTATTATAACAATATGTTATAACATGTGACAAGAGGAGTAGTAAGGTGAAGTGTGACTCTTTGTGACAAAGGGGAAGGGGGGTCAAATATCTTTACTAATAATAAAGCTGAATGTCTGTGTCTCTGGATCTCCGTCTGTTGCATGCATAGAGCCTCGACCGTTCGGCCCATTTTCATGAAATTCGGCACAAAATGTGTTCATAACATATTGGTGAGCACCTCGAAGCGATTTTTCGAAAATTCGATTTTTTTTTCTATTTCCATTTTAAGAGCATTTTATCAAGTTAATTATCATAACGTGGGCAAGCAAATTACCATAATATGGACGAGCAAATTACCATAACAGGAGCAAGCAAAGTAACATAGAAAACGTTTAGTTAGTCGGGCCCTGGTGAGAGTAACAACTCATGTCACTAACCTTTGTTGGAACCAACAAAGTACTATATTGAGACCACAAAAGCTTACGCTCGTGGACTTTATAACTTGTCCAGTTTTAACAATAACATTTATATTTGTATTTTCAAATGTTCTGAATTCCACGATGATTTCCAGCATAAAAAATCATTTTGTTTATAGATTTCACTGAATAATATGAGAATTTTTTCTCTGTGCAATTTTCTGCTTTCCTTATAATTCTGACCACCACTGTACTTGAGAGAGCATAATGAGGGGAAACAGTCTGCTTTTGAACAAAAGTATTTTCTGAAGCTTCACAGTTAAAGAAACACATAAAAACCCACACTTGCAAACATTTTTTTTTTTTTTTTTTTGAAATTTCTATTTGAAGGAACTTTTTATGCTTCATATCTGGCAAAGTATGAGAATCCATCCAGCATCAAATTGTATTCATGTGACTTTTTCATGAAAGAATGGTTTTCGAGACTACACGCCGAAAGAGTTGCATGGAAATTCACTCCGAAGTGGTACTGCTGTTCTGTAAATTTTTCGAGACTTCACGCCAAAAGATTCGTATGGAAATTCATTCCGAATCGGTACTGCTGTTCTGTAAAATTTTCGAGACTTCACGCCAAAAGAGTCGTATGGAAATTCATTCCGAATCGGTACTGCTGTTCTGTAAAATTTTCGAGACTTCACGCCAAAAGAGTCGTATGGAAATTCATTCCAAAGTGATACTGCTGTTCTGTAGATTGCTTCTGAAGGAATTTTCTCTGACTTGATACTTAAAAACATACTGAATATGCATATACTGACGATAATCTCCATTTGTAATATTCGTTTAAAACACTTGTTTCCTTGAATCCCCATATTGAAGAGTGGTACGAAAATTCACTCCCGAAAATCATATTCCTGCACTTATAATGGCTTTTATTATTGGGCTAGTGGTACCCGCACGGCTTTGCCCGTAATAGAAAACTTAAAAGGTCTTTTCGCCTGTATATTTACAAATAATGTATGGTGAATTTTCTCACCAATTGGCTTGTACTCATGTTACGGTTCCACGTTATAATAATTTCGAGTCTCGCCAATTGGCTTGTGCCCATGTTGCGGTTCCACGTTATGATAATTTCATAATTTACTCGTCCATCTTATGAGAATTTTGTTCTTAAAATTGGAATAGAAAAAGAACCACATCGAATTTTCCAAAAATCGTTTCGAGGTGCACACCCCTATGCTACAAACTAACTTTGTGCCAAATTTCATGAAAATCGGCCGAACGGTCTAGGCGCTATGCGCGTCACAGATCTCCTGACAGACAGATATCCTGACAGACAGAGGGACTTTCAGCTTTATTATTAGTAATAATAATAAAGATAATTGCTCCCACTAAGCGGACTACGGCTGTTTGGTATTTTTTGTTCGTATTCCACGAGAAGACACTTCGCCCCGCCTTCTTGAATGCAGAGGTAATTTTAAGCTCGGGTGATCGGTAAACATATGCTCATGCTTGTAAATGAGACCACTAGACAAACTTAACTTTGGCGTGCTTTTTAATGTGCAAAAAAAGTTTGTGTCCTTTACATCACCTGTCTGTCGCTACTTTCGTTATTCTTGTATTTTAAAAACTGCTGTTTTTACGACAAAATACTATGATCTGGACATGCTTTCTGCAAAAAACAGCTAAATAGAATCATCGGACACCTCGTGACGAAGGCAGAGTCAAGTGCCTCCTCGTGGAAAACGAACAATGGTAGAGGTCTTGATAGCGTCTCGCTAAACTGTGTGACAGGGCTGCAGAGAGCAAAGGCCCTTAGTCAATTTTGTCACCATGCCACCCCCCCCCCCTAAAAAAGAGAAAAGAAAAAGGACAGAAAAAAAGGAAGAAAATTGAAAATTGCTTACTGAAAACAATTAACTCTATTTTAAGTGCCGCAACAGTAAATACCAAATATCTTTCTGTAACCCAAATACTCTCAGTTCAAACGAGATTATTCGTTCACTCAATTGAACGAGCACTGAGAGCTGAGCGAATCGTCTACGTTTATACCGCTGACAAACAACAGCAATTTAAAAAATATCCATACATTTATTTACTTTAAAAACCTTTGACCATTGAGAGATAGACGAAGCATCCCATTCATTTGCTATTGCATGCGCTGAAGCTGGAGTAAGGGCGACAGGTCTTACCTCCGGCGGGAAAACATCAAATAATTTCGCCGTCGTGTACCACGTGATTACGGATTTTGGCGTTTTCTCCATGCAGTGGCGGATTGGTTGAAAAAATCGGCCCTGGCATTAGGAGATGTAGCGGCCACATAACTCTTTTAGATATTAAATTTTACCTAACGATTGGGATATCACTTAAATATGAGGAAATTATTCTTAACAACTAAATATGTTTTATTTAAACAAAATTTTACAGATAGGGACGCTTCTGCGCTTTAATGGTGAACAAATTGATACAGTATTAGCTAAACCTTATTTTGGGGGAAAATTGTGATTGTAATTGTCCATTTAAGTATTTTTATAATGCCTGGAACTTGATTGAATATTTCCGTAATGATAACACTGCTTGGCTAGTATGTCCTTTTCTGCAGTCATAACAAATAACTTAATTGCCCTGTTTTATGAAACTGATCTAGCGATGTTCATGGGTGAAAGAATAAAAGGCCGTCTTAGAACGTGATGGCTCCCTCGACACAAACATACGTTACGTGGCCCTATCATAAACATTCCTTTTTTTAAACTGCCATACCCTGACGACCCCAGACTCGATACGAGGTCAAAAACCTGGTGGGAGGGGTCGGGTACGAGTTTGGCAGCCCCTTATTTTTTTTTTTTTTTTTTTTTTGTCAAACGCATGTATCAATGCAAAGAAAGAGAGAGAGAGATAGACAGAGAGAGAGTGGACTTAGCTTTCTGGCTTCTGAGAGTCATTAAAGTATTAGCAATATAAACTAAATGGAAAGATTAACATTGAGTCTGAAACAGGGGGTTCCGGGGGGCCTCTCCCCCGGAAATTTTTTGAAATTGTTGTTTTAAAGCTCAATTTTAGGCAATATTTGATGATGTTAAGGGAGCGTAGGTTCAGGGTTTCTCCTGCTATAATTTTTCGGAAGTGGAAATCCAAAAACAGAATTTTAAATTATCTTCGAGTATATGCTATAAAGAGCGGTTCTGGGGGCCCTCCTCTGAATTTTTTTAAAAAAAATATTAGCTAGGAAAACGCAGTTTTAGAAGATCTTTGATGATTTTAAGTCGAGATATATTCCGAGGCCATCCACCAGAAAGTTTTCAAATTGAAGTCTTTAAAGCCTTTTTTGGTAAAGACTAGGGCACCGGCAGTCACTCGAAAGTTAAGTTCCAAAAACGAAATTTTTGCTGACTTTCAGTGATGTTAGGAAAAGGAGTTTTCAGGAGGCTTACCCATGAAAATTTTCGAAATTGAAGCACTAAAAACGAGATTTAAAACGTTCTTCATTGATGATGTCTAGAGAAAGGAGGGGACGGGGCACCTTCCCAGAAAATTTTTGATACGGTTAATTTAAAATCAGTTTTAGACCATCTTTGGGAAGGTTAAAAAAATGGGAGAGGTTCGAGTGCTTTCCTCCAGTAAATTTTCGAAACTGGAATTCCATGTTATGGCGGGAGTGGATTCGGCTGTTCTCTTATGAAGTTATTCAAAATTAAAGCCCCAAAATTTAAATTTAACACGATCTTAGATGATATAAGGAGGGGGGGGGAGGTTCTGGGGTCCACCAGAATTCTTTCAACATTGGTTTTTATCTACTTATTTTCTTTTTAAACTGAGGGGCCCGAAACCGTGAGTTTGTACAGCGTACAGAATACTTTGTTTCGTCAAAAAATGCTTTCAACTCACATTTCGGCGGCCTTTGGCCTTTGATTTGATAATCTTAATAGTGTAGAGTCTTTCATGATCCTCAATGGTATTTTAGAATTGCATTTTTTAAAAATAATTTTACGGAAAAAGAAATATTTTGTCCCTTTTATTCCAATTGTTATAAACAGGGTCGCCGAGAGCAAAAGGGGAAAAAATGACATAGGTAAAATTTTTTCACAGGCCCCCTTCTACACCTTTGACCATTAGGATATTTTATCCTCTGCACGAGTTCTTTGTCTAATCACACAACTATCTATCAATCACTTATGTGCATTTATGAATCCCCTTTGGGCCCCGTCATAATCGTGACCAAGGAAAATTCGTTACTGGCTGCATGATTAAAAATTCCTCTTTAAAGAAGTTTTTTTTTCCAATTAATAAATCATATATATATTTTTTTAATACATGTATTTTTCATATCGTTGCAATGCTATGCATAATTCTTTGAAAAATTTTGGCCCCTTAGGAACATGGGATCCCAGGCCTAGGCCTAGTCAGCCTGTGTGGTAATCAGGTCCTGGGCAGCCCTAATTCAGAATTTCCCCCTCCCCAGTCCTCTTGGTGACGGCCCTGTCTCCCTCCACCCTCAAGCTTTAGCCCATGCGTAAAGAGGAGCTGAGTCTGTGTTTTGCGAAGTTGCGTTATTCTAAACACATGAGTGCAAAATTTACATTTTGCTGTTAGTAGACGTAGACAGGACCGAAATACTTTGCTGTTAGATGATCGGCCCGAAGCATGACCGGCCCACCGGGCAAATGCCCGGTTGCCCGCCCGGCTGTATCCGCCACTGTCTCCATGCAATCAGTAAACGAAATTTATTGCGAAGCATTGTTTTGTCAACTTTGAGAAACGTTGACTGAATCTAAATTGCATTTTTAAAAACCTAGAAAGCCATGTGTTGGAATACGAAGTGAAGGAAATTCGTGTCTATAGATTGACTAAATTAATTGCCAACAAATATTTAAATATTCGAATGCATCACTTTGAAAAATATCAATGAATCCAAAAGTACGCAGTAAATGCACAAAATTACTTTTGTTTAAAAATCAACAAAAATATTTTTTTTTTCGAATCTTGTGTTACAAGTAATTTTATTAGCAAAACATTTTTTCTCTAAACAATCACAAACGTTGAAGATTTAATATTTAATATATTTTGATAATGTTATTTGAAATTTGAAGGACTTATACTAGAACGTGAGAATTAAATTAGATATAGAATAACTTCTAGTTTAGCAAAAAAAAAAAAAAAAAAGATTGTATGATTGTGTGTGGGTGGATATGATTGTCTTCATACAAATACATAATTTTCGTAGGATTTTAATCAAATTTGGCACATTGGTTCCACTTCTAAATGCATTTGGATATCATTCCCCAGACAGGTGTTCCCCCACTCAATCTTCCCCCGCAGTGATGCCACTGCATTTTAGAGATGAAATATAATTTCAAATACACCAGAATTTCAATAACTCTTAATAGCATTTTGGGTGTCACTCCCCCCAGAAGTGTGTTAACTGGGGGAGTGGGAGATTTGATAAAATAATTGTTAGTATCTGATAAAACAATCACAATTATTTTATAAAAACCTTTTTTTTCCTTTGTCCTATAAAACAATATTAACCTTTTTTCATTTCACCAACCAATTTTACACGCAATAAATCATGTGCTCAATGAAAGCACTTCTCTAAAATCAGCCAACCTCTAACTTGTAAAGTCTATGGAAAATTGAATTTCGGATTTTACAAAGAATGTTTTTCAAAATCTGAACACAAAGTATTAAAAATTATTAGATTTTCTAAAAATTTCTTTATTATTCAGCAACCGAATTAAAAAAAAACACCTTTGCTGAAAAGTAAAACTCTAAACAAGGTTCAAACACCCAAATTTGGGTGGAAAAACTGCAGTTCTACTTTTGGAAGTTTTTTTTTCATCATTCAATTTATTTTTAAAAACATCTTTGCGTTTTTTTTTTTTTTTTTTTTTGATAAAACCTTTATTCATTTCATTAATTTTCTTAAAGAGAAAAACCTTTACGGGGAAGATAGGTTAAAAATAGTTTGAAATACATAACTATTTAAAGCTTTTAAGATCATTTTCACAAATTTAATATTTTATTCATTTTCCAGATGTCATGAAATAGGGAATGAATTAGTAAAAAAAACTATCCTTCACCATAAAAGGAAAGAGAAAAAGAAAAAAGAAATTTCCATTCATTGTAAAGAACTGTACTTTGTTGCTGTTTACTTTGTTTGGAAAACGAGTATGAAATACTAACTCCATTCCTCAATGAGCGCAACTTTTAGAGCCATTTTTAAATCGGCATAACTCAAAAACTTACTGTAGAAATTGAAAAAAAAAAAAAAGAACTTATCCATGAATCAGTAAACTTTGCGCTTGCGAGTGACAGAAAAAGAACGTGCCAAAACATTTAAGGGAGAAGGTAAAAAATTTAAATTGACGACTCTTCAAACTCCTACGAGAATTAGTGACTACCGTGAAAGGTCGGAGTCACGTGGTCTCTCCTCACTTTCCCCCGCGAAGATTCCTGCCTCAAAAACCACTCCCACTTGCTTTATCTATGTCTCAATGATCTAATGTAAAAACAGAGAAGGAGAGATTTATAGCACAAAGACTAGAAATGGTACCCAGGGCTTCGGAAAAAAATCGAACCTACGACTAGTACGCCGCACAGGCAAACACGGAGGCCATAAAATTCTCATTCGCAACTCCAACGAACTATAAGGGGCACTGCAGTCACTGTCTAATGGCCGACTTAAAAACTAAAACAAACGCATGTGGTAACGAAGAAAATGCTAAAAGTGTTGTGATTTTTGTTCGTATGTATGATATTTTTCGCTTTATTCTTTTTAAATTAATTTTCAAAGTCTTGTGGATATTCTGGCCCACGTAGAAAGAAATGTGAATTCAAGAAGCATTACTAAACGTCAAAGATTAATGCAAACTACGTAGTTCGTAGTTCTAAGCAGCTATCTCCACGATGTTGAATTCGATATTTATCAATTCTTGATAAAACTAAATAATAATTGTGGCCTGACAAGAACAACAATTAATGCTAGAAAATTCAATATGACATTACAAATTATTATCGAAAGAAGATGATACTTCTTTGCCTCGCTTGGCTAGCGCTTATTGTTTGCATTTGTTGCTGAGTTATTTATCTCGAATTCCCGAATCGGTTAATTTAAAATTTTTCTGTTTCGATTTTTCTAATTTCTGAGTTACGATTTAATTATGTCAAGTTATGCAAATCATCTACAGAATTCTTACGGATATATGGTGGTAGTTTTCTTTTCAGTTGATTGACCATTATTTCTTTTTACTTATCGAATTCTGTAATCTTTCTACCATTTTATTCCACTCATGATAAAAATTAAAAATGGTTTAACTAAAAACGCGAAATCTCGCCAAGGCTACTTTGCTCGCACAATACTAAAACTATAACCCTAAACAAATTTGGCGAAACCTTTCAGCTGAGAATAAAGGGAATAAAGTAAATTCTTTCTCGGTGAAACATTTTTCATTTTGTTCTACGACAATATATATAAGAAAATATTTTGCATACCGTCCATTTCAACTAAATGCTGCTGTAAAAGATGGTTAGTTAAATTATTTTAAGATTAAAAAAAACTCATATTCTTACAAACTCATACAAAACAATAAAATTTTTTACCTTGTATAACGTTATCCAAGTTTGTTAATCCAGTTTTCGCTTTCACCATTTTTAATCAACTCATATTTTAGAAGGAAATAAGGAAAACTAACATTATTTTGAGAAGCTCGAGAATACTACTAAGGGACGAATTAATTTCTGTAGCTGAAAGCAAACTAAGACTCATCGATTGCGTTAATAAATACTCAGAACAAACTGCCTGTGCTTACGTCAACAAACACGCGTGGAACGCAACGTGGCAATGCTTTAGTTTCATAGGCAGTTTTGTAAATCACCGCAAGGTAGCGTATTCGAGCGCTGGAGTTCCGAATTGGGCTGTCAGCGGGTTGATCATTTCTCCTTGAAAGGTTGCGTTCGACGAGCTCGACCGAGAGCGAGAGGTAAGTTTATCACGTGACAGCTAATGATCACCTGCTCCAACCAACCAATCAACTGCTTAGAGTGGTAACCGGTTGATCATAGAACGATTCGGTTAGTAACCAGTTACTTACCGGTCGACCGGTGAGGTTCGTCGAACACAACCAAAGTCGTCTACTCGTTCTCAAATATCGCTATGGTTTACCTGCAACCGTCAAGCAAATAGCGTCGTTAACGTTGATTTCATCGTTAATTTCTGAAATTCTGCGAGTTCGATAATAGATAAATGCAGCTGTTAAAAAGTTTAAAATTTCGTCACTTAAATCTCCTAACTTTGAACTGAATGATGAATGCCGTTTGAAATCCCTCCCGAGAGTTTTATTTGTTGTCGGAAACCGATGTTAGTCATTTACTTGCAACTGTCCAACATGTTTACCAATTCATCAAAACGAGTAAGTTTTAATTTTTACCTGACGTGTTTTCCGACCTATTGTGCTTGGTAACAATTATCAAGAGAGAAGTTTCTCAAAATATCTCATTGCTCGAGTTAGGATCATATCTGTGAGAATCCTTAATTCTTTACATCTGAATTCTCGAGTAAAAAACAACGCCCTTATCTTTATTGAGTCCAAGACAATGTTTAGTAGCCACAAAATAAAATCCAACGAAACAAAAGGTGCGAGGGCAGTTCTCAAAAGGTGGGAACAAAAAAGTTAACTTTGAGCAATTTCAAAAATTTTCGAATTTGATATCAATTTTTCTTTTATTCTATAGTATGCATACCTAGAACACAAAATATGAACATGAAAAGACAGCAGGTATTTGTAAAAATTGTTAATTAGCAAATTAAATCAGCAATCTGTAGGTAACAGATTTTGGACATTGTTGTCATGTAGGTAACGGATTTTGGACATCATCATAATGTAAGTTTCACCATTTTTGACAACTGTTAATCTGATTTTTAATTTTTCCAATGAAAATTTTATTTACTACTTTTTGAATTTTGCAATTTAATGATGAAGAGGATATTAATGAAGTACTTGAATGGCTATACATACTGCTCTTTACACATAATAAAGTTTTGGAATGATTTTGAAGAAGTTGATGAAAGGTAGAAAAAAGCTTCATGGAAATAATTATACAAACTTGTAGTTTGATTTATTGGGACAAATAAGGAATAAAAATAGAAACAAATAAATACGACATATATATTTTTAAAGGAAAAATAAACAAAATATGCTTTAAGAAAGAATGTAAAAAATGACATCAGTTTTAATGACGAATATTTTTTCTAATGTCATAAGAATTAAAACGATGTCTGAAAAAATTATTGAAAAAAGAAATTCGTATTTCTATTTCGAGATCGTTAAATTATGTTTAAAAGAAAGAGAAAAAAAATTCTAAAATAATAAAAGCGGCGGGAAAAAAAATTGCTAGCGCAGGTGATAACGTCGCCAAAACTGGTGCAGCTGACGATTAACTACATTTGTTAAACTGGAATCCCCCTCTGGTAACCTTGAGCGTATCGTATACTGTGTTGTCGCCAATGTCGCCAGCGGAAGTTTGCTTGGCGATGTTAGCGCAAAATGGCTTTCGTTCGATCATAGAAAGCCATGTTACTACTGTAATTTATGCATTGTTCAATGTGTAACGTATTAATTATGCAAAATACCAATGGATTAAAGAAGATAACATTATAATAACCTTTTTT
The DNA here is from genome assembly GCF_026930045.1 of Uloborus diversus. Lineage (NCBI taxonomy): Eukaryota > Metazoa > Arthropoda > Arachnida > Araneae > Uloboridae > Uloborus > Uloborus diversus. The sequence continues at coordinate 8,232,189 of NW_026558098.1, read as the reverse complement.
ATTGAGGTTAGAAGACAGTGGATCATCAAAAATTATGAATAAACGGACAGAATTATCGGCATCAAGATCGCACGCCATTTGGACATCTCACATGTATGTTTAAGAAAAATCATTTTTCTTCTAAGATACTGCATAAAAGCTTATGAAAACACTTTTAAACAATTAAAAATTGATTCTGAGGATCGATAAATACCTTTAAAACGAAAACATCATATACTTAGTACTCAAATAATAGCATTTTAAAGATCGCAACTTTTGGACATACATCAAATTTCAAAGTTACGTTTTTTTAAAATCGTTTACAAAGTAAATAATCTATCTTTATTTTTGTTATCTGTGTAAAATATTAACAAAAAGTTATTCAGTGTAAGATTCATACCTTTAATTTTTTTTTGAAACGTATGGAAATAATTAAAAAAAAATTTTTTTTAATGGTACATTTGCTCAGTTAACGTTTTGGTATGTCCAAAATTGTGCCTTTTAGCAAAGAAAATATTTTTTTAAGGGCATTTGAAGAGCTTTTTTTCCATAATTTATGTCAATTCTTGTCTCTATACAGCATTATAATTTACCTCAAAAATTTTAGAGTTAATTAAAATGAAAGTTATTTGGTGTTGAAGCTTCAAAGTTGAAGTCTGTGTTTGTTCCCACCTTTTGAGAACTGCCCGCGAACAAAAATTATTTTATCTCATGGTATGCTTGATTTCGTTAAATGTTTCTTTCATTGCTAATTTGAGCTTTCTATTCCACATCCTCATTTCTATCCCAGTCCTTGGGTTCATCAATAGATCTATTTCAAACAAATCTAAGAAAGTTCTTCTGCCTTTATATAGGAGTTTAGTAAGACCTCATTTGGAGTATGCTGTTCAGTTTTGGTCGCCTTATCTGAAGAAAGATATTTTTGTATACGAAAGGGTTCAAAGAAGGGTAACTAGACTAGTAAGGGGACTCTCAGATTTAGATTATGATACCAGACTTAATAGGCTTAACATGTATAGCCTGGAGCAAAGGAGAGTCAGAGGGGACATGATTCAGTTATTTAAATTTATCAAAATGAAAGATGTAAATGAATTAAATTTTTGCGGGGAAAGCAGGACAAGGGGTCATTGTTTTAAGCTATTTAAATCTCAGGCTAACTTGGAAATTAGGAAAAACTACTACTTTAGCAGGGTAGTGAGCACTTGGAATAGCTTACCGGAAGAGGCGGTAATGAGCAAGGGGGTGGATAGCTTTAAGAGGGCCATTGATCTTCATTGGGGACTAATTAATTGACTAGGACCAGCCTAGCTGGGCCCAGAGCCTGTTGCTGGACGTCACATTTGTATTTGTATTTAACTTCCCGTGATTGCTAAAACAAACGGTAGGTACTTTTCAAGTTCATTAAAAATAAATAATAGTAAATTTTACATCTGTTCCATTTCAATGTTATTTTCAGTACTCATTTGAGTTATGCGTTTTATTTTGTGTTTCAAAAAAATTTTACTTCAGAAAAAAAAAATCAATCAGCATTTACAGTAACACGCATTTGCACCCATTTATATGAGTATCATGTGGCAAATTTATGGATAAGCATAGTAGCTTCAATACCAGTTCACATTTTGCTGTCTTTTTTATAACTAAATTAGATAAGTATAATGAAATTTAATAATAATAATAAAATTAATCCCTTTTACTTTTCCTTTGGGAAAAAGGCAATTGGCTGGAAAAATTAACATTTTTCAATGTTATAGAATTTTTAATCCAACTTGTTTTGGGAAGTTTTGCAAATGTAGGTGCTATTTATTTTTTTAATAGTTTCAAGAAACGATAATACTTAAGAGTTTATATTCATGTTTACGTACTGGTATATATTGCTATATAACATACTGGTCCCATGGATCACTGTAAATTTTATTCTGCTGGCTCAATGGATGTTATTTTGGTCCCAGACCAGTGGACCACTGTCAATTTCGAGCCCTGTTTTTACTTTCTTCTATATCTAATATATAGAAGAAAGTATTGGATTCTTGCAAATTTTCGAATTTTGAATTTTGACGGATTCGAACGTTTTGAGGTGTGCTGAGTCCATTTCGACTATTTTTGGAAAATGTCTGTCTGTCTGTGTGTGTGTATGTGTGTGTGTGTCACGTCTGTGTGTGACCAGTTTTTTGTGGCCGCTCTACAGCAAAAACTACCGCATGAAATCGAACGAAATTTGGTACACATATGTGCCCCTATATGATCTTGTGCCCATTGGTTTTTGGCGCGAATTCCTCCAAGGGGAGTGGAGCAATGGGACGTTTTCTGAGTTACGCGTGATTGCTATTCCTCAGGAAGTAACTGTCGGAATCAAACAAAATTTGATCCATATGTTGCCAGTAACAGGAACAGGTGCTGATTCAATTTTGGTGTCAATAACTCAAACGGGGGTTGAGCTATGGAATGTTTTCTGTCGTCAATTGTGACTGCTGTATCTCAAGAAATAATGAACGGAATGAAAGAAAAATTTATCGGCAAGTAGCCCTTAGTGGGCATAAAAGCTAATTTTATTTTGGTGTCAAGAGCTAAAAAGGGGGTAGCGCAATCGCCCGTTCTTTTTTTCCATTGTGAGTGCCCTATCTCAAGAAGTAATGCTACGTTCTGGTTGAAATTTGGAATATATGTGAATCCATATGTAAATAGGCTTTGGTTCAATTTTGGCGCCAATCGCGCTAAGAGGTGCTGATTTATTTTTATTATCATTATTTTTTAGCGAATAATTTTACATGTGTTCTGTAGTTGAGGTTAAACTGACCTAGCAGCATCGTAATGCTGGGTATAAGATTTGCGTAACCCTGAGGGGTGGTCGTTAACTTCTGTGTTTACTTCAGTTGATGACTTAATTTTTATTTCCTTTTTCAAAATAGGAAGTATTGTATTCGCAAAAAAAAATTCCACTCAAAAATCGGCCTTAATTTTCATTTTTCTCACCCCCGAATGAATGTCGAGTTTTTTTCGAACCGACCACACGTGGATATATGCCTAGGAACCTACAGACACCCGAAATATCCATTTTGACGAACCCCGAGTTAACTACAACGAACTTTCTCGTGACGTATGTATGTGCGTATGTGTGTATGTATCTCGCATAACTCAAAAATGGTATGTCCTAGAAAGTTGAAATTAAGTACGTAGACTCCTAGCGGGACCTAGTTGTGCACATTCCCTTTTGGTTGCATTCGGATGTTCCTAAGGGGGTCTTTTGCCCCTTTTGGGGGGTTAAATCATTGTTAATTTCGATGTAAACTCAAGTGGTGTTATAATTTGTCGGACAATTGGTGATATATCGCCTTTTTTTTTTTTGGTCGCCAAGATTTGTCGCCAACTTGGCGACAAATTTGGCGATTTTTCTTTAAAATTCGGTTTTAATTTGGCCATTGTTGGTGACATTTAGAGAGTAAACAGTTGAATCACATTAAAATATCCAATAATTGGTGAATGACATTAAATTGGAGTAAAAGGAAGGCATGTGATGCACACATCAGCTTGTTTTATACTTGGTCCATTAGAACAAAATGTCTGCCTATTTCTCTGAAAGGACTATCACTGAAATTTCTATTGCTTGTCCTCAAAATTAGGTGGATAGGAGTCATTTTCTCTAAACTACTAAATTCTTGTCCTTGCTCCAAAAATAACAAACTAACTAGTATAGAAATAAAATTGATGCTAGAATGCTTTAACAACATGTTTTTATGTTTGTAAAATAAGTTAAAACAAACACTCTATTATTATTATACATTGTAATAATTTTTTGACATGATAAATGTCATTCCCCTGTGTGTCCCTACCTCCACCGTAAAGCAAAATCAGCTCTAAAGATTCAGGAAGCCATGCATATTTGTACAGAAATTGTTGTTTAACCTCTTAACAAGTGTTATGCAATGTTGTAAAATAGAAAAATAAAAACTTTTCAAGGTTTGCACTATTTAAAAAAAAAGTAAAAAATGTCCTTTGAATTTTTGTCATTCCCCTGTCGAGGAATGGAATGAATGTTTCTCACACCTGGTAATAGTTGTATTAACTCATAATTTAATCTTTGAATTCTGGTCTCATCATAGAAATAATCTTAATTAGTTCTTTTTGAATAAATACACGGTGTCGAGTATTATTCGTGTGATCTCAAGTTAAATCTTGATAAGTATTTTTAATGACTGTCATTACCCTGTCTCTGATAATTCATTTAATTTTGTAATAATCGCTCAATGAATGATTGACTCTTGTTTGTATAGAGTTTCCCCCCTTACTTTAAGTGACATTGATATTTGTTGTTTGCAGTTATGGCAATATATAAGTTAACTTTAATTTTTGTCATTCCCCTGTCGTCCTTCCCCTGTAAAATGTAAGGGAAACAAATAACCACAATAACTACTTTTTGGACACCACGACATTGGATCTTTTTCAATTTCATAAAAGTAGTGTTTCCTTTTCCCACATAAATTATAATATCGTCAGTAAAACGCATCATTTCCTCTAAGTGTCATTCTCCTGGCACAGTGAATGCTTTCCTTGCCCTGTCCAAATTGCGCTGTTTAGGGAAAATGACCCATTAGGATTATTCACCTAACTAAACACCTTTCATCTACTTGTAGCTCAAACGCAGTCTTCGTTTCATTTGATACCTATATGGATGGCTCAGTTGGCTAATCGATTAACGCCATTTTTTAGAAAAATCATCATTTCTGCTTTAATAGTGCTTAATCAATGCTTAGCATGTGAATTTATATTAAAGTTTTGGTTCAGTACATTTCTGAGTATGTGATGGCAGAAAATATAACACGAGGGCCTATTAACTCCTTATAAACACAATCTTTTTCATAACTTTTCTCTACTTTTTGTTTTATGGAATTACAGTAGAAACTCTCAATAAGGGACACTAAGGGGACTGGACAAACTGTCCCTTAAATAGAGGTGTCCCTTCTTCGGAGGTAGATGGATTGATGCATGTTGTGTACTTAACTGAGTATTATATTATAATAAATGTAAATTACTAACATATAAGATCGGAGTATTGAAAATGTTTCATATCTATTAAATAAAATTCAGAAAATCAAACTGGAAAAAAAAAAGTTATATCGCATTCTGTAGCATCGAAGTTTTGTAACTGGTTTTCAAAAAATACAATTTTGAGTTAATGTGTTACATGGATTTGTTGGATGTTATGTAATTTCCAATGGAAAAACCAGCGTTCGTACGCGTCCTTACAAGTCATGTATTTTAAACAGTGTGACCACATTTAAATGTTTCTATACGAAGTTTGTCATGGGCGGCACCCTATCTGTCAGGGCCATATGAGGAAATTATTGAGAGGGAAAAGCATGAATGTAGGGCTCAGCAAGAACTTTAGCATACATATTTCTTAATTTTAATGTTAATGTCCAGACAATATTTTACCAGTTAATTTTGGAACAAAAAGTGAACCTTGAATTCGAATATAAATTCGATATTTCTAGTCTATTTATGCGTAATTTTTCTCTGTGACTGTCCTTTAGAGTGTCCCTTAATGAGAGGCAAACACATGGAGGGTCCAATTCAAAGGGACTGGGACCAGAAAAAGTGTCCCTTAAATAGAGGTGTCCCTTATTCAGAGGTGTCCCTTAAAGGAGGTACTACTGTAATTGATTTGGCAGGTGAGGCATCCATATCATGAAAAGCCAACACTGTCAAATCTATTGCAGAACATCTACATCTGCACTACATCTACATAGCTGACTTCACATTCATTTTTTGTATACCTGGGATATCTTTTATATTTTTCAAATGTTATCTTGTATAACTTTGAGTCAATATCAATTTTGTTAAAAAAGTATGCCTTAATTGAAGGCGTCGGATCTTATATTATTTTGAAGAAATCAATTGATGACTTAACTTTTATGTTTCTTAATTCTGTACCTCAGAGACAGACCAAAGTATGTCCTACATTTGTGATCATCGAGCCATTTAACGTTGTTTGGGGAAGAAATCCTTTGTACTTTACTTACCAGTGTTAAAAAAGTGTGCCTTCCGTCTTTTGCATAACCCAGCCGACCGTTTTTGATCTTTTCTGTAAAGTCGCGATTATGTGATTTATTTTCAGTAAGTTACCACCCTATAGCCATGGCTAAAGCAGAAATACATGAAATACACCGCCAGCTCAGTCTTTCCAGCATAGGACTGTAGTTTCGTGCTCATTAGCACTCATCAACCCGGCATAGGAAAGGACTGAGCTGGAGGTAGAAAACCTATTAAGGAAGCCAAGAGTTCCAAACAAACTGGTAGCATTACTTACTGAAAATACCGTGCCTTGCCTTCAATCTTCGAGTTGAACCGAACCATTGTTTCGGTCACTCGTCTGGTCAGTGCTAATTCTATATTAGCTACCAGTTTGTTTGGCACTCTTGGCTTCCTTAATAGGTTTTCCACCTCCAGCTCACTCACTTCCTATGCCGGGCAGATGAGTGCTAACAAGCACGGAACTGCAGTCCTCGGCTGGAATGACTGAGCTGGTGGTGTATTTCATGTATGTGTATGGTGACTTATATGTTGTTCTGACTCTGAGGTTTAGAATTTATTTATTTTTCTGCCTAACCAAAGATTTTGCTCTTTCTTCCACTCTGTTGCCAACCTCTTTGCCATACATGTTTGACAATAAAAAATATTTCTTTAGGTATAGAAATAATCAATCCTTCTTTTCTGCCTAACCAAAGATTTTGCTCTTTCTTCCACTCTGTTGCCAACCTCTTTGCCATACATGTTTGACAATAAAAAATATTTCTTTAGGTATAGAAATAATCAATCCTTCTTTTCTGCCTAACCAAAGATTTTGCTCTTTCTTCCACTCTGTTGCCAACCTCTTTGCCATACATGTTTGACAATAAAAAATATTTCTTTAGGTATAGAAATAATCAATCCTTCTTTTCTGCCTAACCAAAGATTTTGCTCTTTCTTCCACTCTGTTGCCAACCTCTTTGCCATACATGTTTGACAATAAAAAATATTTCTTTAGGTATAGAAATAATCAATCCTTCTTTTCTGCCTAACCAAAGATTTTGCTCTTTCTTCCACTCTGTTGCCAACCTCTTTGCCATACATGTTTGACAATAAAAAATATTTCTTTAGGTATAGAAATAATCAATCCTTCTTTTCTGCCTAACCAAAGATTTTGCTCTTTCTTCCACTCTGTTGCCAACCTCTTTGCCATACATGTTTGACAATAAAAAATATTTCTTTAGGTATAGAAATAATCAATCCTTCTTTTCTGCCTAACCAAAGATTTTGCTCTTTCTTCCACTCTGTTGCCAACCTCTTTGCCATACATGTTTGACAATAAAAAATATTTCTTTAGGTATAGAAATAATCAATCCTTCTTTTCTGCCTAACCAAAGATTTTGCTCTTTCTTCCACTCTGTTGCCAACCTCTTTGCCATACATGTTTGACAATAAAAAATATTTCTTTAGGTATAGAAATAATCAATCCTTCTTTTCTGCCTAACCAAAGATTTTGCTCTTTCTTCCACTCTGTTGCCAACCTCTTTGCCATACATGTTTGACAATAAAAAATATTTCTTTAGGTATAGAAATAATCAATCCTTCTTTTCTGCCTAACCAAAGATTTTGCTCTTTCTTCCACTCTGTTGCCAACCTCTTTGCCATACATGTTTGACAATAAAAAATATTTCTTTAGGTATAGAAATAATCAATCCTTCTTTTCTGCCTAACCAAAGATTTTGCTCTTTCTTCCACTCTGTTGCCAACCTCTTTGCCATACATGTTTGACAATAAAAAATATTTCTTTAGGTATAGAAATAATCAATCCTTCTTTTCTGCCTAACCAAAGATTTTGCTCTTTCTTCCACTCTGTTGCCAACCTCTTTGCCATACATGTTTGACAATAAAAAATATTTCTTTAGGTATAGAAATAATCAATCCTTCTTTTAGTCTTTCTTTCTCTCTTCTAGTATAACCTTCTGGAAGCACATAGTAACACATCAAACTGCATTTAATTTTTTCATCGAGTCAGTTTTAGTGTCAATTTCAGATGAACCGTTTAATTTAAAACAGCCTCTCCCCTTGCACACAAACGTAGAGATCCAACTTATAAAGAAAACCATGCATAACCGTTACATGTGTGAAATCTTTTATAAAGCTCTATTAAGTGTTTCTACCAAATTTATAAGAATGAAAATTTCATATAGCTCATCAAGTTGATTTACAATATGCAGGGTTGGGTTTTTTGCCGGCAAAAAGGTATTTTTGCCAGGACAGTGGAAAAAACCATGGCAAAAATGGAAAAAACCATGGCAAAAATGGAAAAAACCGGCAAAAATGGAAAAAACGGCAAAAACCTAATTGCAAATAAAGTAGCATTATAGTGTTAATCAAGAAATAGTGACACTATGATATAAATAATGCACTTTAATATTTTAGTTATGTCTCTCCATGTTACTTCTCATTTATAAGGTGAAAAATAAATAAAAAACAAATGTTGGGATTGCAAAACTTAAGATTTTAAATGTTTGCTAAAACAATTTTTTCAGAATGAGCCAATTCCTTCCATGCTAAAAACAAATAATGTTTACTTAAGCTTAGTAAATTAATTAAAAAAATGAATTCTAATTATATATATATTTAATTAATCACTTCTTTTTTTATCCCACTAAGATTTTTAAGCTATTTAATTAATAACGGAATATTTATTTGAATATAGAAAAATATTAACTTTTCCTCACTAAAGATATAATGCATTTTTTCTTACTTACTGGGAAAATGGATAGCCAAGAGAAGAATTTAAAAAGAAGAAAAAAAAAAGCTGATCAATATGTGCATTCTATATTCACTCTACTTTTTAGTAATACTAGCTCACTCTACAGAAAATGGCAAAGCCTTTTATCAAAATCTTTTCATGCTTTTACTTTTATATAAAAGGAGAAAAAAACTGTCCTTAAGTTGTTAACACAAAATCTATTTCTGCCACTTTGGCAAAAACCTATTTTTGCCGGGCGGTAAAAACCGTGGTTTTTTCCATGGTTTTTTCCGCCCCCGGCAAAAACTTGCCAACCCTGACAATATGAGATATTTTTCTTTTACTGCTCTAATTTAACTTATAGGAGAAAAGCTTTACTATTTTATGCGTTATACGTGTTACTTTAAGAAAGTGGTCTGAGTAATTTCCAGGGTTAGGAGCGCTCCGGAACTTTTTGGGATGGCCAAAGTTCTTGATTTGTGGAATGGAAATTCTGCCGAGTGATGATACTTTTACCAAACCGTCAGACGAAATTTTCCGAATAAGGAAATTTTTGGCAGGTCAGAGGGACCTCCCCCGACTTCTCATTGGGTGGGGGGGGGGTGTCTGGGGTTGAAAAATGATTAAATGTCTTATTTATAACTTTATGACATATAGTTATAGTAAGACATTTGTTTTAATGGTGTTTTATAGTTTTTTTTTTTTGAAGAAAAGTATGATTTTGGAATTTTTTGCACTGAAAATGTGTATATTTGTGTAGATATTGTCAGTCCCGCTCCATCACGTAATGGTTAAATGAATACTCTGCTTATATGAAGAAAACCTCCCGGAACTGAATATTTTTCCCATAGACGCAATGTTAAAGATCCAGGCTTAATCGAATAATAATTTTTGCAAATATTTTTGTTGAGGAAATTTTTGAATAAGTTAGATATAAGTAAAGTAAGAACAATTATTGACTTAAAAATGTAAAATAATATTTTTCGCCATCAACGGGCCAGAAATTTTTTTATTTTCAATCAAAACATTTTCTTTATTATATCATTTCTTTTGTCCTTGCTATTACAAAAAAAAAAAAAGTAATAATAATACTAATAACAAAATAATAAATAGCGCAGTGGATTAGTTTAATAGAAAGAAATGTACACATTTCAGACGGTAATAAATTGATCAATATTAAATAAAAAACACGACCGACAGAGAGGAAAAAAGGAGTTTAGAAAAGTGATCCCAAAGACCTCGAGCATGCCATCTGCTATTACAGAATTTTTCAAAATATGGTGTGTTCTGAAAAAAAAAAAAAAAAAGCCAAAATAAAGATTTCATAACTCTCAAGTTGTTACTTTTTTATAATTTTAATACATATTTATAATGTATTTTTCTAATTATGAGACTATTTTGTTGTTTACTTAGCTTATTTAAAAAACTTTTTACCAATAACATAGATGATTTCATTTATATAGCATGTTTTATTATTATTATTTTGTCAATGACTGACAAATGTTGTCAATTTAGAAAGGTAAGGAAATTTCTCCGCTTCATTGAATGATATTTCTTGGAACCGATGATATTCGATTAAGAAGGCCAACAGTATATATTTTTTACTGCTCTTTGTGCTGTCAAAACTGGCCAAAATACTGCTACAAAAAAATTTTTTTCTCTCAAAAGTGATGCAGAACTTGAAAATAATAGACGTTTTTTAGTCCAAAAATAAGATTCGTTTGCATTTTTTTTTTTAATGTGAAAAAAATATTTGAGTGTGCCAGGACCAAATTTCTTGGAATTATATGGTAACGGAGTCGAGAGTCAAAAGCTTTACAATCCCAAGAGTTGGGATCGTTGATTTTCCCTTTGAGTCCTTAACTCTGCCAGGGCTGTGTTGTAAGAAAAAAAGTTGTCTTCGGACTGATTTTGGGGTAAAAGGGGGGGGGGGGGGGTTGCTTTTTTCCCTTAGACTCTGCAGCCCTGGTGAGCACCAATTAAAATCATTACTTCTCTATCTGCATTGAGAGAGTTGTTGTGAGTAACTTAGCTGAATAGGGCATTTAGAATTGGAGGGTTTAAGGTTTAGTGCCTAACAAGGGCGCCCATATAGGGGGACAAGGGGGGGCTCAACCCCCCTTTAGAAATTAGAACTTTCTTGTTTTTAATACTTTTTTCTTCGCAAAAATGTAAAAGCATTTCTTCTCCAGCCATTAATGAATAAGTTATTAAAAATGTCAAATTTTAATGACTCTAATCTGTCCTGAAATCTGCTTCCATTTGGAAAATATCCTGCTAAACCATGATTAAAATGTCTGAGCCCCCCCCTTACAATTTTGCATATGGGTGCCCATGGTGCCTGACAGTGGCGCAGCCATGGGAGGGGGGAAGGGGGTCAGAACCCCCCCCCCATGAGCCCCAAAAAATCCTTTTTCAGTCGAACTTGAAGGGATCTGTTTATGAGCTAAAAGATTTTTATTTAATATAATAGCTTTTATGACAGTAAAAAGTTTGTCTTTCTGTTTTGCGCAACATTTTTTCTCTTGCAGACAGGGCTTTCCTTCTTATGACGGCAGTATTGATCAAGATATTTTCAAAGAAGAGATTGGTTTATAATGTCCTTTATATATACCAATATATATATATATATATACTTTAAACTTCAGAAAAAATTAACCCCCCCCCTAAGGATTTTTTCTCGCTCCGCCACTGGTGCCTGACACCGCTAAAGTACTCGCAACGTACGTGATAGTTCAATAGGAGGGTTCGAAAGTCTTAAGGTTGATCGCTAGCAGTTACCTCTGGTGCAGGATACTAAAAACTTTTCCTCCCCTTTTCTTCTGTGCCGAAATTGGAATTGTAAGTGACTGACCCATTTACTGCAGTTTGCTGTGGCGTTTAAACCACTGAACCTTTTAAATTAGTAGGTGCCAGGGTCTTTGGAGTGTCGTCTGAATTGAAATTGACGTCGATTTTCTAAAAAAGCATATCAAGACCCTATTTGTGACATCAGGATTCAACCAAACTTGAAGGTGCGCAACTAGACCCCATATAGACCCTACACATTGAATTTCAATGTTCTGCGGCATACCTTTCTTGAGTCATGCAAAATACATAGAACGGGGACCAGAATGTAATTACGTATTTTGAACAAATAACTTTTTAAAAGGTTTTATTTTTTATCATTGTTCCTTTTGTTGTAAACAACCTTTCGCCATGTAGTGCATTCATTTGCAACCACTGATAGAAAGTAATTTTTCCGTTTTTGTGCCAAATATCTGGAGGTGACATTTTTGATATTGAACAAATTTAAAAGTTTTTTGTCACATGTAGATCGGAACAAGGAGAATTCGGGTGGTACACTGTCAGGTGATTACAGTGGATGAATGCAGCCCCCTACAGCTTTTTCCTAAGTTTTTCCTTCAGAAGTGTGGTCTGGCATTTTCATGTTTTGGGGTCATTCCTTTTCTGGTGATAATAGTGGAAATATTCTGGCCACACATTGCACGATTTGATATCCCTTTCTTCCAATCGCTAAAACATTGTCTATGAGACAAAAAATTGAAAATTTAGCATGCATCCAAATTATTGTCTTTTTCAGATAATTTGCTGCAGAAATAATTGATTTTTATTTATGAAGTACTGAAAATTTTCATACTAGATGGCAAAAAGCTGTTTCTTACGAGGGTAATTAACATTGTTGATCAAAAATAAACACTTAAAAAAAAAGAAAAAAAAAGACACGACTTTTCGATCCCCCTATATAGAGCGTGTTCTCCTTTAACCTGAGAATGCAAGACCTCTTCCTTCACAAATGCTGGTCCTAGATGTATACTTCCAGTTTCAAAATTGGTTAAAATCAGGTGAAGAGTTAAGATATTAAAAGCTTGAAGCGAAAAAGTATATTGCTGGAAAAATATGGAATTTAACTTTTTATACAGACCTTAAGTCCCCTAACTTATATTTTGAGAACTAATCTCCATTCAAAAGCAGGGTTGACAAGGTTTTGGACACTGCGGTAAAAACCACGGTAAAAACCCTGGTTTTTACCGTCCTGTCCAAAACACTTGTGTCCAAAACTGTCCAAAACTATGTTTTTAGAGACATTGTATTTTGTGAGAAAACATCAATAACAGAATAAAATGTATCAAAGTAATGTTTCATATTGAGCATTTATTTAATGTGAACATTCAACCTATTTATGCTGCTGATTTTAATCTAGTTTCATAGAAGTTGAATTCTTGATTAAAATTTCAATTTGTATGCATGAGTTCAATTTTATTTATTTTCTTTTTGATAATGGTAACAAATCCCTCTATGTTTATGCATGTGTTCAAATGAAAGCAAGGTTGGCAAGATTTTTACCCTCCTGTTCCAAACCCTTGTGTTGAAAACTGTCCGAAAGTGTCAAACTATTATTTGAGAAACTATATTTTGTAGTAAAATATCAAAAAAAGAAAAAAATGTCAAAATTATTATTATTATTTTTTTTTTTTGACTATTTAATATAGTTATTTAATATGAACATTCAAGTGTAAATATATAGCTGATTTTAATCTAGTTATGTAGAAATTAAATTCTTCAATAAGAATTCAATTTGTACCTATGAGTTTTTTTTAGCATAAACCAAATTTTTTGACATTCATGTGTGCAAAAGAAAGTGTTCAAAATATAGTGCAATAATTGACTTAAATGGAATAAATGGACCTTTTTTTTGTAGTTTCAGAATGTATTATCTATATATATATAAATGGATGTATGTTTGTATGTGTGTGGGTATATGTGTATGTTTCTTATACAAATCCACAGTTTTCATCGGATTTCTTCCAAATTTGGCACAGAGGTAAATTGTTACTCAGGAATTCATATAGGCGGGTTTTTGAAATTAAAAAAAAAAAGATCCGAAGAGGTTCAAATTTATATTTTTAATCATAAATTGCTCTTTTCGACACAAACAAATTTGTGTATAGTTATGAATTTAGTATAAATGAAAAGCCAGTAAAAAACTGCCCTAGATGAAGTTTCTTCAAAGATTAACTACTATCGTTAAATTTAAGAACTTTGATTCCAAGCTAATAAAAATGATTTGCAACTTATAACCACCAGTAAATATTTTAAACACAATCAACACAAAAAGTATCATAAACAACGGCCGTTAATGTCTTTCAGCGACAAGCCAAACGCGTGTTTGGTAAGAGAACCGTAGATATACGAAGTAATGATGTACATCGTTTCGTAGCTCCAGGGATCCATTGATGCTACCCATGATTCTACTTAATTTGAATGCTACCGTTAAATTGTAATTTTTAATATTGTTTAATTAAAAAATCCACAACAGTAAGGGTTGCGTGTAATTTTTTATCAGTGTTTTCCACGTTAATAGGAGAGACAGTACAAACAGTAGTAAGGTACTAATATTACATTGAAGATTGACGCACTATCTTCGACTGTTTCAGCATTAGAATACTTTTATTAAAACCACATCTATTTCATTCATATGATCCTTACCAAATCAATTTGAAATGTAAATTTTCTGTATACTATTTCTCGATTTACGTCGAATCTTTAAGTAATTCAGTTCAACTATAACCAATAACCTAATTCGGTTAAATAGAAGTCGCTCCAGGCTATCAAAGAACATGTATGTTTGTGGGGGTGTGGGAATGTATATTCCTTCTACAAATCCAGTTTTCGTCGGATTTCTTCCAAATTTAGCACAAAGGTAAATTGTTGCTCAGGAGTTCATATAGGCTGGTTTTTTAAATTTTAAAAAGACCCAAAATGGTCTAAATTCATATTTTGAGTCATAGAATTACTCTTTTCTACACGAACGAATTTGTGTAGAGTTATTAATTTAGTCTTAACGAAAACCCCGTAATAAACTGCCCTAGATGAAGTTTCTTCAAAGATTAACTACTATCGTTAAATTTAGGAACTTTGATTCCAAGCTAATAAAAATGATTTGCAACTTATAACCACCAGGAAATATTTTAAATGCAATCAAAACTAAAGGTATTCTCAACGTTGGCCGGTAATGCCGATTCGCGACTACAGTAAAGCATGTTTGACAAGAAAACCGAACGAAATCAAAATGCTGCTGTTAAGCGATTTTGAATAGCATCCTGCAAAGCAGGAATGCATTGCGGTCTTTGACGGTTCTACCTACTTTGGATGCTTTCTTTTGGTATTTCCGTTGCAGTAATGGTAGAACGAAATTATAGATTAGTATTTCAAACATGAACAGCCCAGAAAATATCAAAACCAGCTCGGTATCAATAATTCATTCATTATCCATGTACAAGCTTCAACAATTTAATGTTGGATGGTGCTTGAAACCAATCTGCATATGTTCTTTATACTATTCCATGGTTTACGTAGGATCTTTACCTAATTCGGTTCAACTAAGGTCTAACAAAGAACAAGAGTAAAAAATACTAATTTCGCAAATAAATTGCAAAATAATCATATTTGTGCTTAGTAGCGTATTTGGAATTTGTTTTTCAAAGGGATGGGGGATGGTCATGACGTTTCTTACATGCAAATAAGCTACCATACTAGGATTGCCAATATGTGCTAAAATTAAAGGTTGTAAACATTTTTCCCCCGCAAAACCACACGGAAATATAATTCAGCGGAATTCATACACTTTGGGAGGGTTGGAGTTTTAAGTTTGGAAAAAATGCAAATAAATATTAATTTATATTTGAATTGTTTTAAACTGCAAAAAAATGCTACGTTTTTTATATAAACAAGTGTCTTCATTTGAAATTTCATATTACCTTAATGCTCGAGTAATAGTACATCTGATGAAGCATCTTCGCAGACTAGCAATAGTTTTATATCTGTTAGCAGGTATGATGCAACTTTTGACACACATAAATTACTATTTAAAGGCATGATGAAATATTACTCCACAATATGAAGTTTTTTCTTCATCGTGAAATAAGTTGAAAAAAGCTGCATTCCCAATTAAAAAGCTAAGGTCGATAACTGCTATTGTAAACAATCGAAAAATATTGGAAGTTTGTAGCTACCATTAAGCATTTCAACCGTCATTGAAGAAGTGCTGTGAGATATGAATGGAAAATTATCGCTATAATAGCTTAAACTCTCTTAAACAGTATAGGGATAAGGTGAAACACTTTGTATCTCACGTGTAACCACATTGGACGATTAAGTGCTGTAAATGTATGTGAGATATTACTATTTTCGATATAGATAGCTTTATGTTACTTGATCAAGGTTGGTTTCACTTACAAATGTAATTCTTCTTGCTGCTGGGAGGGGGATTAAGAACAATATTTAGGAGAAAGTTTTGAATTAAATTTATGAATTAGAAAAATGTGAATCATTTAAGTTTTTAATTTTTAAACTACGTTTCGAAACGTGAAATGCATTTCGATTGCTTTTAAGCTGTGGATAAGAAGAACAAAATATGCAGCAAGATGCTGTAAAATGTAAACAAAAGATTTGTCTATTCTACAGTTGTAAGTACAAACAAGACGTTTATTTTTCAAAAAATTTCACGGCCTGCAAATAATTAAAAAACAAAACCTAACACGGATAGTGATCAAAAGGCACACGCCTACTTTTTTCTCTATAACGCAGTTTAATTGACGGTTTTGAAATAGTTTGTTCAATAACTTCACGTCCACCTACTTCCATTTTTAATGTTTTACATACCTTAAAATAATGACTGTAATGTAGTCAGTGGACCCATTCCCACCTCTCACGACGATTGTATCCCTCTAAATTAAAATTTTGATGCTCTCTAAGGAATACTCTCTCTAAAGCAACAAACTTAAATACATGTTCTCTCTACCTGCATCAGTGTGATATCATGTATAACATTTACGGCAAGTATTAGATCTTAAAAATTTGAACTAGAACTTAAATCTTGACAAATTTTAAATCTTTACAAGACATTAATATTACTGTCTAACTGTCATTTTTACCTACGAAAATAGAAATTTGACGTCAATATAAGAAAATAAAATATAGCCGACGTGCGTCTTTTTAGGCAAGTTACACTTATCCAATTTTACTCTATGGCATGGCACTAAATCACCATGGCAAGAGCGAGCAGACACATTTGGTAAAGTTTTTTTTATACTAAGCAAACTTTTTCTGCGAAATGTGCTTGCCTGAAAACATACAAAATAAAGTATCACTTGATACTTTCATTCTTAAAAACACCGCAAAAAATCTGTAAAACGGAGTGTTATCGTCTGTTAACAACACTGACTGAATTTATTTTCTGTACAGTGGACTATTTGTTTAGCTTTTGGACATTGAGGATGATTTTAAATTAATCTGAAAATATTGTAACCGTGTCCAAGAAGACTATTTTGTATATATTTGTGCCTGATATAGGGATTGACTTTTATTTTTTGGTAAGCTCACGACTCTTTCTAAGGAAACATTCAATGATTTATTTCTGAATAAAATGCATGTGATAAGTACTATTGCATTTTTTGATGTATTGGGGAAAACAAAACCTACAAAGGCGTCACAACGTTTTTCTTTCGAAGCATCACGTAAAAGGTTGTCCCACACGATGTGCAAAACACATTGTCTTTGCCATGAAGACAATTTACGTACCGGCCGTCTGATTCAACCTCAGACAACGTACCAGTGGACACTACAGAGCCCAAACAATATTCCTCACACTTTTTTGCTTTAAGTTGATGCTACCTTTTTGGCAAATGCTTGATTTTCTGTGTTATTTAAAGTATTTTGAAGATTTGAGCCAAGAAAGCGTTGTGAATGTATTTTTTTACGCTCATTTGGAAATAATTCATTCAATTGATTGTCCAAAAGATATGTTGCATTAAAAAGCACCCGGGCAACGCCGGGTAGTAAGCTAGTATGAACTAAAAAAAGAATAAAATATAAGTTTAAAACATAAGTGTTTAATCATCAATTTCCTGTTCTTTAATCTATGATGCAACAAAAAATAATTTTTGTTAAAACATTATGTAAAACTTATTTGAACAAATCATTATTATTATTATCATTATTATTATTTTGCACCTAAACATTGTACATTTGATAACATTCCTTTGAGTTATAAATGGAACTGAAATGAGTTGTCATGGTAGTGTTGTGAATTTCCTTTCATAACTCTACCAACTGTTACGTAAAAAAGTTTTTATGTCATAGTTATTTTTTAAAAGGTAGTTTTTAAATGAAGTTTTTGTAGAAAAATATTATCAAATACTCATTAATTAAACCTCATCAATTTCTTTATTTAAGCATCATGAATATTGCAGTAAATAGGAATTGATTCGATTACAGCCCTTTAGCTTTAGCATAGTTTTGGACAGTTTCGGACAGTTTTATACAGTTTTGTACGGTAAAAACCACCTGTCCTGTCCTAAACCAGTTTTGGACAGTCCAAAACCCAACCCTGTTCAAAAGTAATCCTAACCCAAAAAGTTTTCACATTGGTATGACAAATATTCACCTTGATATGAAACGCACCATTTTGTGACTTACACCGCTTTACACTCTTTTGCAGGAAAATATAGCGGCTAACAAAAGGTTTAAAATAATCTGTGTATATAGAATGTTTTTTCAAATTGTGTTTTTGTGCATCATATACCATCATAGCATAACATTTACTCTTTGTTCAGTAGAAAACAGATATTCCGTCTACTGCTAATTATACTGGTTTTACACTTTATCTTGAGGAACATAAAACTGATATTTCTCTCAGGTTTGAGGATTGCTACAGCTTCTTATAAACTTTCTAAATATTTAGTGTCGGTGTTTTCTCCTTTTAGGAGTCAAAATTTATTCACATATGAAATGTCTTTTGATTTTGTTAAGAAAATACATAATCTCAAACAGGGTTCGACGATAGATATCAGTTGATATGTATCGTGATATATATCTCGATATATATTCGATATTTATTTTTAAAATATGATATTTTGATTTTTTCGATATTTATTTTTTCAACTGCGGTATTTTCAATGTTAAAATTGTATTAATCATAGTAACATTGTTCATTTTATATTAAAAATAATCAAAAAGTTATGTACTATATTTTAATGATGTATTATTACATCATTAATATTACAAACTAATATAATGTTCCTTTTTTATTTTACATTAATAAAATTATGAGTAATGTAGCAGTTTTAATTCATATTAAAAGTTCCTATAATTAAATGTTAAATATTGGTCAGAGAAAAAGAAAATGTCTTATGACTGTGCACCGACCAATATATGTTTTTTATTTCCGAATCATATAACTCTGTAAAAGTAGCTAACAGAAGAAAAATGAGTGAAACAGCTAATGTTAAATTAACATTAAAATTGATAGAAAATGTAAAATGAAATGTTAGATATAAATAATGAAAGAAGCCTTAATTTTAAGTCTACATATTGTAATTATAATATATGAAAATAAAGAGTGATTTGAGGGTGCATTTACTATTTTGAAGACTTTAGTTTGTGCTTATTGAAAATATCGGATATATATCAAAATATCCGATATATATCAAAATATCCGATATTTTTTATATTTTCGAAAATATCATGATATTTTCGAACCCTGATCTCAATCCAAATAACTGTTTTATGGTTTCTGTGGATGTGAACTCCTTATTGGCCAACTTTCCGATCGAGAGTTCATTGCTGTGCCTTTGGAACAGACTTTCTGAATTTCATATAACTTTGAAGGAAATTGAAAATAAAACTGTTCTTTTGTTTTTAATGTTAAATTTTATTCTGTGTAAGCTGGTTTGGCTATTGGAAACCCACTTAGCCGCAATCTTTGGGATATCTACATGCATTACTTTGAGGTTAAGTTATTTCAAAAATTAAGTTTCAATTTTATATTCGCTATACTATGTTGATGACTGTTTTGCTTTTAATAACCAAAATCAGAAAAGTGTCGAAGAGGTTTTCTCAGTTTTAAACTCCAATGATCCTTGCATCCAATTTCCTTGCGAGAAAGAACAGGATAAATGCCTTCTCTTTCTTGTTGTTTACCTGTTTCTCGTTCTGAATCCGATTTTGAAACAACGGTTTACCGCAAACCATTTGCTGTTTCCTTACCTCATATAGATTACCGTCTCCCCCACCTAAATCAAAAATGTTCAGCTTTCAACTGGTTTGTTTATCGTGCTATGAATATTTGTTCTTCAACTGAGCTTCTTCATACGAAACTTAACTATCTAGACCAGGAGTTTCCATACTTTTTGACCAAAGGACCATAGTTCAAAGTTTCTCAAAACTCACAGGCCAACCAATCCTCTACACTCCATACTGATAGCTCATCATACAAACATCTGACGCAAGGACGGATCCAGAAATTTTTCAAGGGAGGGGCGATTGATTTTTAATACTTACTTTTTACTATGTATAATGATTTAAAAATACTGATGACAAGGGTTTGGTTAGGACCCTAACCTCCCTTCTCCCAACATCAATGAAACTCGTCTAAATTTGCGTTTTTTGAACTTCATTTTCGAAAAATTACAGATGGAGTGTCCCTCAAGGGAGAGGCGATTGCACCCATCGCCCCTCCCTTGTCCATGATCTGACTTTTTTTTTTTTTTTTTGATGAATCATCACTAGTTATTGTTCGTGGAAAAATACCGTTCATTACCTGTAAAAAAAAAACATTTTGTTTCACCTTATTAATCTTTTATTGACAAAGAAATTTTCTCAAATATCTTTATACCGCAGTGGAGAGTCAGGAGAAATAGGTGAGCGCTGCATTCTTGCCAAAATAAAATGTGACAAATTATTCCCGGCTTCAGTGGCGCACCCACGGGAGGAGCTAAGGGGCTTCAGCCCCTCCCAGAAGCATGAAGACGAATCCCCTTGACTAAAGAGAGCCTAAAATTGCGTTTTCTAGCCTTGAGTTTTAGAAATTTTCAGAGAGAGAGCACTCATTCTCCAATTCCCATCATAATTTCACCAAAGATAACTTTAATTTTTTTCTAAGACTTTAAATTCGAAACATTTTCGAGGGAGAGTATGAGCGAACAGAGATTTGAGGCGATATTAAGAGGTATGTCATGACTTTTCTCTCCTCAATGTATTATGTGCTTGAAAACTGTCCAATGCTTCATAAATCTTATTGGTTACTTTGATTTCTTTCCCGCAACTCATAGTATTTTTTATCTCATTTAATTTCAGACTGAATTCTGGCATACGAACAATCGCCAAAGAAAGTTATTTACAACTTGACATTTTCAGGGAATTTCAGTTCAGAGTTCTTGTTTGAAAATGAACTGATATCAACTCATTGGCTGCTCCAGCAAACTGAACAGGAGTTCGCACTGAAGATTCAAAATGCAACGAGCACAGAAATTGGATCTGGATGTTCTTTCGGTGAGCGATTGAAACGATGGAAAGTGCTGTGCTGTGTATTTCTCAAAGATTTGATGACTTTCTTTAACCATCCATTAACTAATTTCTTCTAAATATATTCTTCAAAGCCCATTCTGAAGTTTATTGTGCCTATAAATACATGAGTTTTTTTTTAAATAAAATACTACTCTAATCTTGTGGTTCTGGAAAAAAAAATCGCTTTTTAATCTCTTGATAATTGTAAAAACTGCTGACAGTCCATCTTTGCTCAAATCCATCAGCTTGTTTGTTTTATGAAGAAAACTTTTCATACTTTTCGGCAATGGAACGTCATTCCGAGATCCGGCGTAAATATAAACATTTATGCGAATACTGTTCGGAAGCCTTTACGTGGCCTTCTGATTTAAAGATGCATCAGAGGATCCATACCGGCAAGGAACCATATTCCTGTGAAGATTGCTTAAAGGGGTTTAGTAGCTCTTCAAGCTTAAAAGCACATCTGCGATCCCACACATATGCCTGTGAAGTGTGTTCTAAGCAATTTTCTAAACTGGCACGTCTAAAATAACACTTAAGAACCCATACTGGAGAAAAGGCATTTTCCTGCCAAGTGTGTTATAGGCCTTTTTCGAACATTTCAAGCCTGAAAGAACACTCGACAATCCATACTGGCGAAAAGCCATTTTCTTGTGAACTGTGTTCTAGGAAATTTTCTCACCGAAAAAGCTTTAAAAGGCACTTGAGTGTGCACACTGGCGAGAAGCCCTTTTCATGTGAAGTGTGCTCCAGAAAATTTCCTCATCTAACAAGTCTTAAAGGTCACTTGAAAACTCACGAAAAAATTGGCGAAAAGAAATTTTTCTGTGACCTGTGTTCTAAAGGGTTTTCTCAAGAAGCATCTCTGAAAAACCACCGGAGACGCCATGCTGAGGAAACGCCAGTTTCTTGTGAATTCTGTTCTAAGAAATTTGCCAAAAGAACCAACCTTATGATACACTTGAGAATTCATACTGGCGAAAAGCCATATTCCTGTGAAGTGTGTTCTAAAAAATTTCCTGTACGTTCAGCCCTGAAAGGACACTTAAGAACCCACTCTGGTGAACAGCCATTTTCTTGTGAAATGTGTCTTAAGAAATTTTCTCTAAAAGGACACCTGAAAAGGCACTTAAGAATTCATACTGGCGAAAAGCCATACTCCTGTGAAGTGTGTTCTAAAAAATTGACCCGTCCTGAGGGCCTGAAACGACACTTAAGAACCCATACTGGTGAAAAGCCTTTTCACCAGGAAAATGTGTCTTAAGATATTTTCTCTACAAGGACACCTGAAAAGGCACTTGAGCATTCATACTGGCGAAAAGCCATACAGCTGTGAAGTGTGTTCTAAAGAATTTTCTCGTCCTGAGGGCCTGAAACGACACTTAAGAACCCATATTGGCGAAAGCAATATACCCATGAAATTTGTTCTGAAGAATTTATGAAGTAAAAAGCCTGAAAAGACACTTATGGTTAATGCATTCTGATGAAAAACTATAGTGCTGTGAAGTTTGATCGAAGAATTTTTATCATCTAGAAATTCCTGAGTCACAACTGGAGAATCTATATTGTCGCAAAACCAGATTTATGTGTGCTAAGAAATTTTCTCATTTGGCAAATTGGGAAGAAAACTTGAGAATCCTTTCTGATAAAAAAAAAAAAAAAGAAAAACCTATTACTGTGAAGATTGTTCGAGCGAATTTTCGGAATGAGAAAAAATGCTTAAGAGTTCACTCTGGTTAATAACCGTATTCCATCGAAGTTTTTTTAGGAGTACACTAAATTCGCTGCTTGAAAACACACTTGAGGTTCCACCCTGGGGTGAAATTTTGAGGAAGATTTCTGTCACTAAGCTGAAACATTACTCGGGATTTTATTGTTTGATTTTATCAGGGTCCCCACATGTCCATTGCTAATGACACCAGGGCGCGTAGTCTCGTACGTATCCCCAAAAAATGAAGACAGGAAAAGAAGAATATGGTTATATTTTAGCATCAATACAGATTGAGATGCCACGAAAACACACATAAGCTTAGGTTTAGCCATGTTTTGATTATTTTACCCCTGGCATGATGCCAGTTGCGCAATCAAGTTCATACAAGCGAAGGAGATATGTTTTGTCAGGCATGTAGGAAACTTCCAGCTCGGTCTTTTTGGACACTCAACCAGGAGCTTTTCTGGCAGCAGAAAGTAAATTTGACCTACTGTCTGACCACGGATTGTAAGGAAAGACAAACATCCGTTTTACCGCCGGAAATGGACGAATCTATTATTTTTTAGCGATGTTAGCTTCTGCAGAAGCAGAGTCTCATTCAAATGAGGCGAATACGCGCATCAAATATTTACTTTTCCCCCTTATTCACATAGATTCGTCTTATCTGGACGTTTGAAAATTCCATGCAATCCGTGGTTGGACTATAGTTTTCATATTATGGAATGGGCCTGGGCAGATAATTTACCAGGAGCCTGAACTCACGGTGTCCCTGTTTCCACGATGCAAGCATGCTTGTATGTACGTTGCAAAGCGGAAGGAAATAATGCGTACTGATGCATATCCGTCTGAGGGCATACAGCCAGTTTTATTAGTTGTAATAAATAAAACTTATTATATCAGGTTGTGTGCATGTCTACTATGTACTAAATCATTTATTACTAGGAAAACGTAAACGCTTGCTGCTGTATGGGAAATTGAAAAGCTAACGACCAAACGACACGAACTTGAAGGTCACGGATTTGGACAAAATTCTAGATATAGGTCTATTTCCTTAAGATATGAGTCCGGGTAAAGCAGTTTTAATGCATAGGCCCTATTTTGGCTGCAACGAGGGTCCAAATTTTCCAGTTTGGCCCCAGAAATTCTATGGTGTTTCCGTTGGAATTTCAGACTTTGATATTATGTTTGATGTCTCAATACATTTGGCATATTTTGTTAGTGCAACGAGTTGAAGGCAGAACACCTATTTATTTATGGGCATAATTTGAGTTACTTGACTAATTGCAACAATCTTGTTTTTTTTTTTTTTTAATGGGCTATGAGATATAAATTAGAGATTTTTCTCCTTTTCCACTTTTTGCTCATCATTGTGGAATATCTTTGATAGCAAACGATAAATATGTAAGTAAATGTTTTCATTAGCAAACGATAAATACTTATTACTAGCGGAGAATTAAGGTAAAAGAAAAATAATTAGTTTCATTTGAAAACGATAAATGTCCTGTAACTACGTTATTTTGACATTCAAGTTATTGACATTAAAAGCAGTGTCCAATTTAAATTTGAGAACCACTTGTTAAAAATTAGTGTTCAACATAATTAATTCACAGGTAAATGCATGCGAATTGATCATACTGTAATACAATAGCAAAAAAAAAGAGTAAAAATGGTAATCCTAAGAGAAACTCCATTGCAATTCTGGGTCCAAATTATCAACTTTGTACCCCCGCTGCTGCCGAACTAGAACCTATGCAGTCAAACCGCTTTACCTGGGCTCATATCTAGTGGAAATTGACCTATATCTAGGATTTTGTCTAAATCCGTGACCCTCAAAGTCGTGCCGTTTGGTAGTAAGAAGAAAATCAGCAATCGTAATAAGTAGGGGGAGATCGGGTCTCGTTAATATCGAGTTACGTTGACACAATGGCGTTAATTCTTGAGTGCGTCCAGAACAGAGTCTTGTGAGGAAGTAACAGACGTAGGCTTATTTGACCTACGTACGTGGGAGAACTTGTCTTCTGTTTTTGCTTAAGAATTAATGTAAAGAACGTGTTTTTGTGCACGCGAAAATAAATTTTTATGGTTACCTTTCAACTGTCGTATAGAGTGTTTAAGTAATTACATAATATTAAGTAACATGCGGCTTTGTTCCTGGACTAGGGGCATGATTTTACCTAAGAGAAATGGTTTAAGTCAACTGATACATTGCGCTTGGGTCAAGTTATATGTGTAATTAACTCATAAATTTTTAAGTGTTTTTTCTTCATCCAGAAATGCTTAGAAATCGGAAAAAAAGAGAGAAAAAACTCAAAGAAAAGATATTCTTCTTCGAAACAATTGAAAGAGCATATTTTAAAGAAAATATCCATGCCTATTTTTTTATTAGTTGTAAACTAGATTTACGTTAATCATCTAACCCGTATTTTAACGCTTCAAACATTTTATGAGACTCTTTTTTTTTTTTTTTAATCTTTTCTTAAAAACTTTTCACTTCTTATTACATTCACGTAACAGATTCTGGCTCAAGTGGATACATTTCAAAGACAAGTTTTCCTGTGAAAAAAAATTATGTCAAAAAAAGTTTTGTTAATAGTATTACATGAACTATTATATTAGTACGTAACATTAATAAAAAAAAAACTTAAAAAAATCCAAATGTAAAAAGTTTATCAACTGTACCTGGTCTCCTCTACACAAAATCAGAATGGAAATAATGGATAAAATAAATAAATAAATTTCCACATTAATTGTTGGATATTGACCCTAATAACCTATACTTATTGAAACTACTCAACTGATGCATTTTCATGTAAGTTTGTATGAGCTTCCGAAAATTCAGTCTTTAGAAAATTTTATTTGATCCCACTAACACCCCTGATTTTCAAATGAGAAACATTTATAATATTTACACTAAAGACCAATGTTGTACCAAATGATAGTAGATGAAAAAAAAAAATTGTCTTTACAGTATAATACTGGTAGCCGCGGTCTCAGTTAAAAACTTTAAAATTACAATAATAAACTAAAATTAGCAATAATATGATGTATTATAAAGGAATTATACTGTGAAATCAACTGGTAATCTAGCAGCAATATACTGTATTGTAAAAGAATTTTACTGTGAAACTAACAATGTATGATAAATTATAAAATTAGCAGTAGTTTACTGTCTTACAAAGGAACTGTCCTGTAAAATTAACAGTCATCAACCTTCAGATTAGCATTTTTTCTTCTTTTTTTGGTGAAGCTGAGATAATGTTACTTTTTTTTCCTACCTTTTTTAATGTGATGAGCTGTAATGATTTTTAATGAGTCTTGAAGCTGCTTCATTTGAGAAATACAATAAAATCCCGTTATAACGAAATATCCATTGCTAAGAAATAAATTTTCAATCCCGAATTCATTGCTTGAACTCACTACCTTCTGAAGGGGATTTTTTGATCAAAAACACCTTCTGAAAGTGGTTTTTTGATCATAAATTTCTTCTGAATGTAATTTTTTTGGTCAAAAATACCTATTAAAAAAAAAAAAAATCAAATCAGCTCTTATTTGCACAAACTACTGTACTAGAATTTGCGTTTATGTTTAAACCAATGGCTCTGAGGGGTGTTTTCACTCCCCCCCCCTTCCCTTCGCTGCGCTACTGCTTGAATTCCATTACAACGAAATTACCGCTTCAGCGAAAAAAACTTGAATTGCATTGAAGCTTGTAACAACATTTCACTACACTACTGACCATATACAAAGGGTTTATATGATTGTGAAAGCATCAACTCGATGATTTTTTGTGACCTTTGATCTTGAATATCTTAGGACGCGGACACGAGATTTTATGAGACATTTAGAGAGGTAAAATAAAGGTACACGTTCAGGGCCTGATTACCCAAAAGGGTCGGGAAGCTTAAGCTTCCCCTCAGAATTTTTAGGGGGCCCAAACATCACTGTAAAACTGTGCATAACAATTCTAGTTTCTGCTTTTAACTGCATTTTTACTTTCTTCTATATCTAATATATAGAAGAAAGTATTGGATTCGTGCAAATTTTCGAATTTTGACGGATTCGAACATTTTGAGGTGTGCCGAGTTCATTTCGATTATTTTTGGAAAATGCCTGTCTGTCTGTGTGTGTATGTATGTGTGTCACGTCTGTGTGTGACCAGTTTTTTGTGGCCGCTCTACAGCAAAAACTACCGCATGAAATCGAACGAAATTTGGTACACATATGTGCCCGTATGTGAACTTGTGCCCATTGGTTTTTGGCGCGAATTCCTCCAAGGGGGGTGGAGCAATGGGACGTTTTTTGAGTTACGCGTGCTTGCTATTCCTCAGGAAGTAACTGGCGGAATCAAACAAAATTTGGTCCATATGTTGCCATTAACAGGAACAGGTGCTGATTCAATTTTGGTGTCAATAACTCAAACGGGGGTTGAGCTATAGAACGTTTTTTTGTCGTCAATTGTGACTGCTGTATCTCAAGAAATAATGAACGGAATGAAAGACAAATTTATCGGCAAGTAGCCCTTAGTGGGTATAAGAGCTGATTTCATTTTGGTGTCAACAGCTAAAAAGGGGGTAGCGCAATCGCCCGTTCTTTTTTTCTATTGTGAGTACCCTATCTCAAGAAGTAATGCTACGTCCTGGTTGAAATTTGGAATATATGTGAATCCATACGTAAACAGGCTTTGGTTCAATTTTGACGCCAATCGCTCCAAGAGGTGTTGATTTTTTTTTTTTTTTTGCGAATAAAAATAGCTTTATTAATGCAACAATAAGAAAGATAAATCGTAATAGATTGTCGTCTGCGTATTTCTCGTGATTTTAATTGTATGGAAATGATCGGAAATATTATCTCAATGATTTAAAATGTTTAACTGTTGCCATCTTATATTTGTTAACAAATAAAATATTTGTAATTAATTCAAGCAAGGCTTTTAAAATAACTTTCAATTTTCGCTCTTTGCTTTGCTTTTGCAATAATTCAGACATTGGGATGGTCGTCAAGTTTTTGCATGTGTAATTTTGTTTTTGTTGGGAATATTGCTTCCTCGTCAAGCATGGGGAGGGATCAGAAAAAAAGAAAAACGAAAAATATAGAAGAAAGTTTCGTGATGGCCACAACATACTAGTTTACTTTCTTCTATATCTAATATATAGAAGAAAGTATTGGATTCGTGCAAATTTTCGAATTTCGAATTTTGACGGATTCGAACGTTTTGAGGTGTGCTGAGTCCATTTCGACTATTTTTGGAAAATGTCTGTCTGTCTGTGTGTGTGTATGTATGTGTGTGTGTGTGTGTATGTATGTGTGTGTGTATGTGTGTGTGTGTGTCACGTCTGTGTGTGACCAGTTTTTTGTGGCCACTCTACAGCAAAAACTATCGCATGAAATTGAACGAAATTTGGCACACATATGTGACCCTATGTGAACTTGTGCCCATTGGTTTTTGGCGCGAATTCCTCCAAGGGGGGTGGAGCAATGGGACGTTTTTTGAGTTATGCGTGATTGCTATTCCTCAGGAAGTAACTGGCGGAACCAAACAAAATTTGGTCCATATGTTGCCCCTAATTGGAGCAGGTGCTGATTCAATTTTGGTGCCAATAGCTCAAACGGGGGTTGAGTTATAGAACGTTTTTTGTCGTGAATTGTGACTGTTGTATCTCAAGAAATAACGAACGGAATCAAACAAAAATTTTTGGACAAGTAGCCCTTAGTGGGTATAAGAGCTGATTTTATTTTGGTGTCAACAGCTAAAAAGGGGGTAGCGCAATCGCCCGTTCTTTTTTTCCATTGTGAGTGCCGTATCTCAAGAAGTAATGCTACGTTCTGTTTGAAATTTGGAATATATGTGAATCCATACGTAAACAGGCTTTGGTTCAATTTTGGATCCAATCGCTCCAAGAGGTGTTGATTTTTTTTTTTTTTTTTTTTTTTTGCGAATAAAAATAGTTTTATTAATGCAACAATAAGAAAGATAAATCGTAATAGATTGTCGTCTGCGTATTTCTCGTGATTTTAATTGTATGGAAATGATCGGAAATATTATCTCAATGAATTAAAATTTTTAACTGTTGCCATCTTATGTTTTTTAATAAATAAAATATTTGTAATTAATTCAAGTAAGGCTTTTAAAGTAACTTTCAATTTTCGCTCTTTGCTTTGCTTTTACAATAATTCAGACATTGGGATGGTCGTCAAGTTTTTGCATGTGTCATTTTGTTTTTGTTAGGAATATTGCTTCCTCGTCAAGCATGGGGAGGGATCAGAAAAAGGAAAAATATAGAAGAAAGTTTCGTAATGGCCACAACATACTAGTTAAAGAGATTGCAAACATTTGAACTTAATAAACAAAAATGTTTGAAAGAATTAAATTATTCAAAACGAGGACACATTTGATTAAAATGTAGCTACAAGCTAGAATTTCAACTTGGTTCGATTTGATTCAACTCTGTTAAAATATACTTTTATGGCATTTAATTTCCTTTGTGAAGTGTCAAATATGCTTCAAAATGTTACTACCCAAATTTGCGGAGCATTCAAATGCGACAATGTAATAAACAAAATTTCTGTCAGTCCGTAACGTTGAATAAACTTAACTCTGAATTCTGCTGGGCTACTTAGCATTAATCAGTGTTGTATCAATGTGCATAGAATGTTTAGAGAAATTTCCCCAAACAAAAAGTGGGGGGCCTCCAAAATGAGGCCAAGCTTCCCTTAATTTTAGAGGTTAATCGGGCCCTGTACACGTTTACAGCTTCTTATCTCTCATTCCGATGTCAGACCCCTAATATGAGTGGACTAAAAGACATTTCCCAAACTTCAAGTTTAGTACGTCACAGGAGAATTCACATTGTCATTAAAAGCGCGATGCGATTGAATGTTCTCTCAATGAGAAGCCTGCTGAGACCAGCAGTTTATTGAAGCTATAGTCAGAGCTACCAACTTTTGAAAATCCAAAATCGTAGCAGCATTTCGTGGGGGGGGGGGGAATGCGTGGCCGCTGCCGCCGATTTAAACTGATGAATTTTCAACAGTATAAAGAACAAAAACAATCATACTTAACAACTTTCAAGTATGATACAGAAAATATTAATACGGAATTTTAAAAAAATTACATTCTTCATGGAATTTTTTTCAGTCTTTACGCTTTTTTGCCGAAGATTCAATGACTAGATCAACGTCGCGATCTAAAAACCGGTCCATCTTTACATCATGCAACTTTCGAAGATCGAAGCTTGTTGCACAAAAACCCTCAGCATACGTGTAAAGTTTGACTTTTCTGAACTTTTACCGGTTTAGTTTTCATGCTGGTTTTTTTCTCTCTATTTTTGTGTGTGTGTTTTTGGGATTATAAATTAAAAAATCCAAAAATCGTAGTTTTTGGACCCGCTTTCGTAGCGACGTAGTTTAAATCTTTAATTCGTAGAAACGACGATTTTTTCGTAGCAGTTGGCAGCTCCGGCTATAGTCATGTAGCCGATGGGTTATTTTAAAGTAGGGTGGCCGTAAACGAGTTCAACTGTACGCTCCTTTTTCTTTTTCTTTTTTTACATTTAATAGAAAGGCTTCATGCGGTCGGAGTAGAATACCAGTTACTTTAGGAAAATGCTCTAAAATTGTTGAACTCTAAACTTTTATTTGCGTTTTTCATCCGTTTTATTGTTTTTTGAATTGAAATCTAACAAAAGCAAAAATCACAAGGGTCCAACTTTTAGAAAAATGACTCTTAATCACGTTACATAAACAATAATAGATATTACTAATTAAAATTTAAATGATTACCTTTTTATGGGTCATTAACAGTAGCTAGTTGACGAAGTTTATATGTTATGCT
The DNA here is from genome assembly GCF_026930045.1 of Uloborus diversus. Taxonomy (NCBI): domain Eukaryota; kingdom Metazoa; phylum Arthropoda; class Arachnida; order Araneae; family Uloboridae; genus Uloborus; species Uloborus diversus. Next base: position 8,201,562 of record NW_026558098.1, on the reverse strand, counting down.
GGGAAAGATGAAACATAAGAAAAATATTAATTCGGGCTTTCCCGGGTTAATAAGGAACGCCATTCGATGCTTATAATTATTTGTACCACATGGGTTATGAAATATTCTTAATTTAGATTCTTTTTTTGTAGGAATATTCTGGGCTACATGATGTCGAATCCTAACCAATATGATGTCAGACATTTAATTATGTATCAAAGTGCACCTTCATTTGCATTTCCATCCAAGGAATTATATTGATGGAAATTTTTGAATTAATGCAACCCAACTGAAGTTTTCCTAATTTTTTCAGTTTAAGAAATGAGGTAACAGTATTGAAAGTAATGCTCTGCACTGGTATACAAGGATATATAAAGGATGTGACTTAGTTCAGGATCACTTTTCGTTACGGCCTTAATGATTGTGAATAATTTTCGCGTGACTCATTGCGTGCGTTCAAACTTATGAAGCAGAAGTTCATATTTTCCCAGAGAAAAGGCTATTTTGGAATCAAACTTGTTCATTGTGCTCCTAGGTGGAATATGTGTTTTCCAGTTAAATGGTCAAAATTAGATAAAATGAAAAGGCCATCAACAGGTTCTGAACAATAACTATTTCAGTGGTGCTCTATGTATTTTATTTTGGTTCTCTTTATTCAAAATTATTGTGCATATTTAAGAAAATTAACAAGCACACTGGTTGTCCTCTTGTCCCAAACATTGACTTTTATTTTCTCTGCCTAAAAAATCGGATTTATGTGGACAGACGTTGCTAGTCAAGCAAATTATATTCCTATCGGTATTTAGTGCTGCTAATCAAAAGACGAATTTGTTATTTGGTTAGGAAACCTCTCATGTCGTCAGTAAAACAAACATGATAGAGCTCATCATCTATGCCATGACTTAGGGAAAAGCCTACTTTGTGTGAATGCTTTTCTAAAATATTTTTGGATGTTTCGAACCTCAAAAGGCATCTGAACATTTATAATAGCGAAAATCCATATTCGGATCAATATTGTTCAAGCATCTCTACAGTTTCATAATCGGGGAAACATGAATATTCATACTAGCAAAAAATCTTATTCATGTGAACGTTGTTCAAAGACTTTTTTCAAATTTTATGACCTGAAAACCCATGTAAGAGTTCACACAGGTGAAAAATCATATTCTTGTGTCACTTGTTCCAAGACATTTTCTACACTTTCAAACCTGAAACTCCATGCAACAGTTCACACTGGTGAAAAACCGTTTTCATGTGACATTTGTTCAAAGGTATTTACCCGTTCTTCAAACTTAAAAATACACAAAAGAGTCCACACCGGCGAAAAACCTTATTCATGTGAATATTGCTCGAAAGCATTTTCTCAAATTTCAAGCTTAGACCAACACAAGAGACTCCACACCGGCGAAAAACCTTATTCGTGTGAATATTGCTTCAAGGTATTTCTTGGAGCTTCATCCTTAAAGTTACACCAGAGGCTGCACACCGGCGAAAAACCCTATTCATGTGAATGCTGCTCAAAGACATTTTCTCAATCTTCAAACTTAAAAATACACAAAAGAGTCCACACCGGCGAAAAACCTTATTCGTGTGAATATTGCTCGAAGGCATTTTCTCAAACTTCAATCTTAAAGCGACACAAGAGACTCCACACCGGCGGAAAACCTTAATCGTGTGAATATTGCTCGAAGGCATTTTCTCTAACTTCAACCTTAGAGCAACACAAGAGACTCCACACCGGCGAAAATCCTTATTCGTGTGAATACTGCTTCAAGGTATTTCTCGGAGTTACATCCTTAAAGTTATACTAGAGACTCTACACCGGCGAAAAACTCTATTCATGTGAATGCTGCTCAAAGACATTTTCTCAGTCTTCAAACTTAAGGGCATACGAAAGAGTCCACACCGGCGAAAAACCTTATTCGTGTGAATATTGCTCGAAGGCATTTTCTGACGCTGCAAGCTTAAAGAAACAACTGTACCAACACGAGCGAAAAAGGACTTCGCTGAGAGGCGTTGAAAATGAACCCAAGAACAATGATGAGGGATTAAACTTAAAGTCACGGATAAATATTCTATACAGGAACAGGAAAATTCAATAAATATTCTAGACGAACAGGAATTCCTTGAAGGCTCCGCAGTAATAATTAACGCTAGAAGTTCGGAATTTTTATCTCATGTCAAGTCGGCTATTTTTATTCCTTTCACCAGTCGATCCTGTCCTCGAGCACGACTGGCCAATCACAGGTGAAGTCTGTTATGCAGAGATCAGCATGGTTCGCGAGTGGAAAACTTTCTATTTCATCCGAATGCGCTGCAAAGATTTAAATTTTAATCTTTTAAGTTCTTGCTTATCTCTGTAACTGAAATAAAGGTATTGTTCATAATCAGATTGTGTTTGTAATTATATGGAACCGATGACATATTCAAAGACAAAAGGGATTTCTGCACCATCGTGCCTGGATGCAAGCCTGTATTAAAATGAGAATAATCGCCATGGAAGTGCCTTCTTATTGGAAGGAAATTTAAGGCGGGGGGAGGGGGATACACATACTAGAATTTTGCCAAGTACATGCTTAGTAGTAACGGATAAAATGTAAGTAACCGAGTAATGTTAAGTGTCTGCGAAGAAGTAGGGACAAAATTGGGTGTGAAAATAGGAACTTGTGCTAGCAACTTGGCCTAAAGTTTTGTGGCTAGAATTCCAGTCCTAATTAACTTTGAAGCTCGAAAAAATTTCATGTTGAGCAGAAAAATCTACATTTTCGACTGGTATCAAAGTTTTGAATGTGTGAATATGTTTTCATCGCTAAGTGAAAGCAATAGCCAAACGCGTTTGTGTTGACGTACGCGCTTAAGTCTTTTAAATTAAAGATTTCGAAATACTAGGGAAAGAAAGAGGAGAGGGGCCCGACAAAACTTTAACCACAAAGGTATAATTGTTTCAGATAAGGATGGCTTCCCAAAGATGGAAGAACAATCATGAATAATATTGGCAAAATAAAATTCGAAATTATATAGTTGCAATCGTAATTCCTGAATCTAAATACATTTCAATTGAAGGGCATGAATTGCACACTCCTTTTGAGAATTTTTAGTCCTCGGTTAAACACTTAAAACTTCGGACTCTGGTTCCTTTATTAAGAATTTTTGTATGTTGCTCCGGATTGTTTTAAGATTGTTTAAAACTAAACCATAAGCAAGTCACACGTGGTTTTTTCCCTAACTTAAAATTTATTAAACATGTTTACAAGGCTAATAAATGGACTTTCTCATTTAGACTATGATTCCAAACTTAGAAGGCTAAAAATGTAGTCTTGAGCAATGAAGGGACCGAGGGGACATGATTCAGTGGTTTAAATTTATTAAAATGAAAGATGTTACTGGGCTGAAGTTTAGCACTGAAAACAGGACAAGGGGTCATTGTTTTAAGCTACTTAAATCTTAGGCTAACATGGATATTAGGAAAAATTATTATTTTAGCAGGGTAGTGGAGCTTTGGAACAGCTTACCGGAAGAAGCGGTAATGAGCAAGGGAGTAGATAGTTTTAAGAGGACCATTGATCTTCACTGGGGATTGTAAATTGACTAGGACCAGTCTAGCTGGGCTCAGAGTCTGTTGCTGGTCGTCACTTTTGTATTTGTATTAGTTTAACCTCACAGCTTGTTTCTTTCATGTAACTTTTAAAGAAATAAAGAGAGCATTTTAAAAATGTCATTTATTGTGCAGCATAGTCAACATTGATACATAGAAAGTTACTACATATTGTAAGTTACACTTAACAAATTTTGAATGCATCTCAAAATATCAGGAATGAAACACATGTGTTATTTAACATTTCAAGGAACAAAGCTTAAAAAAAGTCTCACATTTTGAAAGCGAATCTCCTGTTGGAGATCTACGTCAGGCAGATGAAATTTGTTCCAAGGGGAACTAATAATGCGTTTTTAAAGTCAGAACAAACAACGTAAGTAGAAGCACAAATTTGTAAATTACAGCAGACACGTGTTTCGGCGTTACAGGGAACGCCTTTTTCAATGCAAAAAATAATGAGCTTATGGATGAAAAGACATCCGACAAAAGGATTGTCGGATTTGTCGGATGTCTTTTCATCCATAAGCTCATTATTTTTTGCATTGAAAAAGGCGTTCCCTGTAACGCCGAAACACGTGTCTGCTGTAATTTACAAATTTGTGCTTCTACTTACGTTGTTTGTTCTGACTTTACTATTCAGCACAAAGGTATTTATTTATCTTATTAATGCGTTTTTAATCTGTTTCTTTTCAATTGAGGATTCAAATCTTTTCGAATCAAATAAGATTGCGAAGCAATCTTAGGGGGTTAGTGAGCGTCAGCGAGCCGGTGTGGGGGAGGGAGCCCCTTAGTATTAAAAAAAGGGGGGCAACATTAAAGAAATTGCGAAAGAATTTTTGTGACGGGCCTTGGTCCAGGATACCCGATAGCACCTACAGCCTTGAAATTGTGTATAAAATTGTTTCGAGTCACGGGCGGAGTTTGCACCTGGAGTTTTTTTTTTTTTTTTAAATTTCTAATTGGTTTTTCTGTAATTAATATTTTAAGCTAAAATTTCACATACATTGCCTATTGAAGGGATGAAAATTTTCCCACACCCCGTGTACATCCCGTGTTATTCGAAATAAAATTTATTCTGCGTCAGATTTAGCTTGTTCTAATTTTCTCAATTAATTTAAACTAGAAGTATAAGATATTCTAATTTAGCGAAATTCCTAAGTTCAACTCAATTTAATCCCTGAGCTAAAGAGTAAAAAAAAAAATACTAGCGACCACAAGTTTGAAAGGATTCATTCAAACATTCCAGAGTCAGACTCTGGAATTGAATTGTGATCTGAACTGCACAGGTTATCTATTTTTAGGCTAAGAGATTCTTCACTTATAAATATTTGCTCTTTTCCACCATACTAGTAAACTCATGCTCTCATCTTATGATGAACAATCCTATAATATTTTCAGCTGAACACTGTCTAAATGTCTAATTTAAAATGCTTCTCTCCATAAAGAAAAGGTAAACCTTTAGTAGGTTGGATTCTTTCAGACTATTTCCTTGCATCATTAGATTTAAAATCTCCAAGGTAGAAAGATCCACCAACATTTTTTAAGACTTCAAATGAGTCGGTTCACAATTAATTTTTGATATTGATTTTACTTTTTCAATAAAAAAAGTATAAACTATATGCTACATATGCATGTATATCAATTTTACACATTTTATTTCGTATTTAGATAAAAAATTATCAGTTATGGGTCATTTTCCAGAAAACGTAATTTTTGAACGCTAATATATTTCAATTTCGAAACGTTTTCTTTTTATTATTTTTTTTTTATTCTTACATCAAAGTGTTGCCCATTAAAAGTAACCATAAACAATGGCCCAGCTAAGTTCCAATTATTTTACTCATAAATGAAAAAAATAAAAAATGCCTTGTTCACGGAAATAAAAAAAAAAAGAAAAAAACTGTTAAGATTTAAATATCGAGGCCAATTTAATATCAAAGTAGTAATTTTGTTAGTTTTGCAAACAATCAGCTATTTTAATGATTAGTGGGAATGTAATATTAAGCTCTTTTAATTAAAGTACGGCTTTATTAGTAGTTTCAGTTGTACGTTAAAAATAGTATTTAGCAAATTTGATGATATACTGACAATTTGTAATTTTGGTAGAATGTCTCTATTATTGATTTATTTCCCCTCCATCACTTATTTTCACCTCAGAAATAATGACATTGATTAGGTCTGTCACGGAGGTGAGATTCACGAAGGTGAGGAATTTTCTTTTAATATAGGCCTAATAGATACATTTTTCAGGGTTTTTTTTCTTCGTTGCTACAATCTGCACATGTTAAGTATATGAAAACATGTTCCCTTCTTTTTTTTGTATTAATTTACATCCCTGAAATTCAAGTTCATGGAGGTGAGAAGTTAGAATAACCACACTAAGTTTTTAAAGAAAAATGTATCTTTCTGTGTTTCGACAAAAATCTCACAACCTCAACTGTGGCTGAAAATAAACAAGGGGGCTCCCTTGCATCATGGAAAAAAAAATTTGATGTCATTACGGCCACGTGTTAATGAGGAATGGCATTTTGTGTTTAGGTAACGGAGGTGAGAGTTTATTGCGTGACATGACTCCTTGTCCTACTAAAACGAACTAAAACACAATATTAAAAAATTAAACATACTTAAAACAATTAGTATTTGAGGCACTTGTGAAAGGAATAATAAATAAATAAGTATATACTATTAATTAAACAAGTTATTAAGCAACATAAACAATCACACCAGGTGTGTGACAAGCCACGGAGGTGAGAATTCACATGTTGTGAACCAAAAATATACTAAAATAAAAATTATTATTAAAAAATTGTTGGCAGGTTTAAATAGATACATTTTTGGTGAAATTGAAACTCATTGTTTAATGAATTGTTCCTTAAAGTTTTTACTGTAAAAGCCGTGTAACAGAAAAGTTACACTTTTTGAAGAACCCTTATTCACGTTTTACTTTTTTTCCAAAATACCCCGTTTTGGGGTATTTTCCCAGGCTTAGGGTGAATACCCAAAACATATTTATCCACCCGATTGACATCACTGATGTCAATACAATAGTTAGTTGGGGTTTACATGTTATGCTAGGAGAGATGAACTATAAGAAAACAAATTAATTCATATTTTCCTGGGTTAATTCAATGCTTATAATTTGTACTTCATGTGTTATAAAATATTTCTTAATGTAGATTCTTTTTGTAGGAATATTCAAGGCTATATGATGTCGAATCCTAACAAGCATGATGTCACACATTTAATTATGTATCAAAGTGCACCTTCATTTGCATTTCCATCCAAGGAATTATACTGATGGAAATTTTTGAATAAATGCAACCCAACTGAAGTTTTCTTAAATTTTTTAGTTTAAGAAATGAAGTGATAAAAATGAAACTAATGCTCTGCACTGTACACAAGAACATAGGAAGGATACGACTTGGTCAGGTTCGCGTGACTCATTTCGTGCGTTTAAAATTATGAATCAGAAGTTAATATTTTGCCAGAGAAAATGCATCCATTTAAATATTTTTGAGCCTAACTAGTCCATTGTGTTCCTAAGTGAAGTATGTGTTTTTCAGCGAAACGTTCAAAAGGAGATAAAGTGAAAATGGCATCAGCAGCTCCTTTTCTTAACAATAACTATTTCAGTGGTGCTCTATGAATTTCATTTTTATTCTTATCATTCAAAAATTTCGTGGTATATGGAAGAAATTAACTCGCAGGTTGTCCTGTTGTCCCAAACATTGACTTTTATTCTCTATGCCTAGAAAATCGGGTTGAAGTGAACAGATGTTACTAGCCGAGCAAACTATAATACCTGTCGGAATTTAGGGCTGCTAATCAAAAGACGAAGCAGTTATTTGGTTTAAAAACCTCTCATATCGTCAGTAAAACAAACATGGTAGAGCTCATCATCCAGGCCATGACTTAGGGAAAAAACAACCTTTGTGTGAATGCTCTTTTAAAATACTTTCGGAAGTTTTGAACCTCGAAAGGCATCTGAACATTTATAAAAGCGAAAATCCATATTCGGATCAATATTGTTCAAGCATCCCTACAGCTTTATAATCGGGGAAGTATGGATGCTCATACTAGCAAAAAATCTTATTCATGTGAACGTTGTTCAAAGACTTTTGTCAAATTTTCAAACCTGAAAACCCATGTAAAAGTTCACACTGGTGAAAAACCATATTCTTGTGACAGCTGTTCAAAGGCATTTTCTACGCTTTCAAGCCTGAAACTCCATGTAACAGTTCACACTGTTGAAAAACCATATTCTTGTGACAGTTGTTCAAAGGCATTTTCTAACGCTAAAGCTTTGAAAACCCATTTGAGAAGCCATTCTGAGGAAAAACCGTTTTCATGTGACATTTGTTCAAAGGTATTTACTCGCTCTTCAAGTTTAAAGGTACACAAAAGAGTCCACACCGGCGAAAAACCTTATTCATGTGAATATTGCTCGAAGTCATTTTCTCAAACTTCAACCTTAGAGCAACATAAGAGACTCCACACCGGCAAAAAACCTTATTCGTGTGAATATTGCTTCAAGGTATTTCTCGGAGTTACATCCTTAAAGTTACACCTGAGACTCCACACCGGCGAAAAACCCTATTCATGTGAATACTGCTCAAAGACATTTTCTCAATCTTCAAACTTGAGGGCACACAAAAGAGTCCATACCGGCGAAAAACCTTATTCGTGTGAATATTGCTCGAAGTCATTTTCTCGATCTTCATACTTAGAAGAACATAAGAGAGTTCACACCGGTGAAAAGCCGCATTCATGTGAACATTGCAATAAAACATTTTTTTTCGCTTCAAATTTAAGAAAACATTTAAGAATCCATACCGGCGAAAAACCGCATTTATGAACATTGCTCGAATACATTTTCTGACGCTGCAAGCTTGATGTAACATGCACTGGTGGACAATTGCTAAGGACGGATTGCAATCTCAGTGTTAGCAACCACAGAATGGAAGGCAAGGAAATATGGAAATTAGAATAAGTTCAGGATAGGGTAAGACGTATTGTGCGTATGCAAATTTTGGATTCACGACGTTGTTCGTCACGTGATAGCGCTGATAAGCGATAAAAAGGATTTGGCTTGTAAGACCGTTTTTGTTCAAAGGTAGAGTTTGACAGGAAAGAATCAATTGACGAGCTTGCGATTTCCGGCATGTCTTGCCAACATCCCTTAGATGATTTTGTGGGTGGTCTTGTTGTTGGCGAGATTGAAGAAGAGAAAAAAGTATCAGGTGTTACCAAGGAGATTGACGCTAGCCGCAGAGTTGTTTCTGAAGTTTGTAAATCATTTCAAACAAATGGAATGTGTAGCAAATGTCACGGGGAGGTCGTGTACTCAATACGATATCAGCAGTCGATTGGTACATAGTGCTAGCAACAAAAATGAACCGGCACGACACAGCTACTGAGGTAACAAAGCAGTTTTCTACTGCTACTAGCAACCAAATATCCCAAATAACTGTAACCAAACCTTTGCAAGCAGTAGAACTATACGCCCGCCAGCTTGTTTTGCACACCCCATTGGCTACAAGTCAGTGTTTCGCCCGTGTATAACGATGTCGTCAGCATCACAATTGGAGAGAAGTCGACTAAGTTTGTGTACTATTCTCAGATGACAGCAGGTTCAGTCTGTCGCCTAATTGTGGACGACAACTAATCTGGCGTGAGAGTAGTACTGAATAGAGGTCGGAAAACAAAAGAAGAGGACAAATACCATGCTAGTGGTGTCATGGTCTGGACTGGGATCAGGATCAATGGCCATATGTCGCTCATGCAGGGTTGGCCAGATAGGACCCAATGGGTTTTTTTTTTTTTTTTTTGAAAAAACCCATTATTTAGCCCACTTTTGGGTTTTAAAATTTTCTGAGAAGTTTTAAAAAAAATAATTAATTTCAATACTTTTACAATTTAAACTTCTTTTTTTATTTTCTTCACCACAGACAATAGACATAAAAAATGAATTTTGAACTTTAATAGTATTTCTTAACTCTTAATGGCATTAAAACAATACTTCAAAGATTTTAAATAAATATATTAAAACTTTTTCTTTAACTGGTCAATAAATAACTCAAATTATCTTGACTAAATCCTGTCACGTCTGATTTTCTCAATATTTGTAGATTGTACAGACGAAACTACTCTAGCTAAAAGGCTCCTATTTGAATTATTTTCTGCAAACCAACACGTCACAAATCTTGAATAAACAAGGTATATTTTTTAGAAATTAACAGGTGTTATAAACGGTCGGACAGAAAACAGAATAGGATGTACAGTATTTTCATTATCTTACGAAAAAGTTTAATATTCCTTACTCTGTACACAGAAATAGAAAAACGGGTAACATAAAATTCAAAGAAATGTCTTGATTAAGCTGGAATTCAGTAAAAAGGGATTTAAACTACTTGATGTTCTACATTAGTTTTGCATAACAAGATGAAATGCAATAAAGTAAAATTTAAAAAAAAAATGTAGTAACTAAAAACGAACTAACAAACAATAGATTTTATCACTCGAGAAGTAACTTTGCCTTAACTGTTGATAATCATGGAAACTAAAAAACATGAAACTTCACCATTCTTGGGTTTTGTCGTCTTTTATACTTTTCTTCAGAAAACGCTGAATTTTCGAGCTTTTTTTTTCACCCCAAGACAATTTTTGTGCTTTGTCCATATACTTACGCTACAATCTGCTACAAATACCCACATTCTCCCTAAAAAAATACAAAAAAATCCCACATTTCTTTTAAAAAACCCAGCTTTAGTTTTTTTTTAACCCAAAAAAACTCTGGGTCCATGGGCTTTTTTAAAAAAACTCGTTTTTTTGCCAACCCTGCGCTCATGTGCTGCCAAAAAGACAATGGCTGGTCAGCGATACATCGGTGCTGTTTAGCTACCTCGTATTTACATGTTCCGTGGTGTTGTGGGAGATAAATTCGTTTTCATGGATGACAACGCAACATGTCATCGAACAGCCGCTGCCCAGGAGTGTCTAGAGAGTGAGAATATTCAACCCATCGGATGGCCAGCACATTATATCTGATTTCCATTGAAAATGTTTAGAATGCTTTAGGGATTAGTCTTGCTGGTCGACAACACCCTCCAATAAACAAGGACACCCTCATCCGTGACTGCCAGAGAAATGGGATAAAATATTCCAACAGCGGCTGGATATTGATATGCAAAACAGTAAGCGGCGTGTGAAAACTTGTATTGCTGTCTAAGGTGGCAATATCCCATATTGACATCTTACACCGCAACGCTTGGGGACGGTAATTACATTTTATCACTTATACGTATTCAGCACAAAATTCCCGTTTTGTGCTTTAAACACTTTTCAACTCCTTCTGGATTTCAGAGTACAATAAATTATCGTCACTGTAGTGTTCTGGCATTAGTTTACTTCACTTGGCATTTAATTACACTTACTTTTATGCGCACTACATAGCCCATTTTGATCCGTCCTTAGCAATTGCCCACCAGTGTATAACTGTACCAACAGGAGCGAAAAGACCATTTTCAGGTGACTTTGTTGAGAGGCGATGAAAATGAACAATGATAAAGTATTAAACTTAAAGTCACGAAATATATATTCTACACAGAAACCCATGGAATGCTTCAAAATTCCTTTGAAGGGCTACTTAGTTATCACCAAGGGTAGAAGTTCGGAATTTTTATCTCATATCAAGTTGGCTATTTTTATTCCTTTCACCAGTCAATCCTGTTCTCGAGCACGATTGGCCAATCGCGGGTGCAGTCTGTTAAGCACAGATCGGCATGGTTCGCTAGTGGAAAACTTTCTATTTCATTCGAAGGCGTTGTAAAGATTTATATTTTATCTTTTAAGTTCCTGCTTATCTCTGTAACTGAAATAAAAGGATTGTTCATAATCAGATTGTGTTTGTAATTATATGGAACCGATGAGATGTTCAAAGACAAGAGAGATTTCTGCACCATCGTGCCTGGATGCAAACCTGTATTAAAATTAGAATAATCGACATGGAAATGCCTTCTTATCGGAAGGAAATTAAAGTCGGGGGGAAGGGGATACACATACTAGAATTTTGCTAGTACATGCTTAATGGTAACGGATATAATGTAAGTAACCGAGTAATGTTAAGTGTCTGCGAGAAAGAAGTAGGAACGATTGGATGTGAAAGTAAGAACTTGTTCTAGCAACTTGGCTTCAGGTTCTGTGGGGAAAATGGCTAGAATTCCAGTCCTAATTAACTTTGAAGCTCGAACAAATTTCATGTTGTGCAGAAAAATCCACATTTTCGATTGGTATCAAAGTTTTAAATGTGTGAATATGTTTTCATCACTATGTGCGCAGGGCCAGATTAAGGATTTCGGAACCTATAGGCATTAGAAGTGTTGGGGCCCCCTCACACATGTATTTTATACATAATCTCATGTATTATTTCTCTAGCCTGTATTTCTGTCACCACGCAAAATCTTCCTTATTCCTTTATCAAATTTCATAACTGACCCCTCATTTTAAAGCTTACAGTTTTAGGTTCTGACTACAATTTTAAGTATTACCAATAATGTTTCTTAACAATTAATACAGTAACTAAAATGTGTTTATGTTTACTTTTCATTTTAGAGCTAGAAAAAAAGATGTATACAGCATTACTCAGTAAAATATTTCTGAAGCATTTATACCATTATTATTAACTGTAGGGATTTGAGGGGGGAGGACCGTTTCCCTCCCGAAGAGATGAAAATAACTTAACTACATTATAAAATTTTAAGTTACTTATACAGAACATAAGTAAAAGCTAAAAAATAAAAATTACACACACATAAAACATATATTTCAATAAAGTCCCTTAGATTTTGTTATGAGGGCAATATTTCTCTCAGAGGTCATTGCAAAAAAATACGAAAAGCTCACAAATTTCGAATTCAAAGGCACAAAATGTCACAATTCCTTCATTAATACTTCTTTGATGGAAAAATTTGATTTTTCTGTTTTAACACCCTCTTGTTTTAATTACGATCTTTCAAAGTAATACAGAGCATTATTACACCCTTTTGGTGAAATTATTTAATATTTAAGGGGCTTTAAATGCTAAAAAATATATTTTACCACCACATTTGAAGTAAATTACAACATAAGAATTATGTACTTTAAAGTAGATTAAACGGCTTCAAGGCTTCTTTTAAAACATTTTAAAGGAACCTCACAAAAACTGTTTAACAAAACATTATATGGGAGAGGTTACACTTTTGACCTTTTCATGATCCTCCCCAAAACTATATCTGCCCACGTCTGATAGCTAATTGAGTTAATTTCGGTAAAATATTAATATCTTGTTACAAATAATATGCCTGCAGCAGAAATGAATAATATATAAAACGAATTCTTGCTTGTTTTTATAATTATTTTTTTAAATCAGTACATAATTGTTTTCTTACCTTTCTCATAGGAAACTTTTTGCTTCTTAGAAAAGTATTTCAATATCGTTGTGCTTTGATGCTTCATTTTTAAAGCAAAAAAAAAAAAAAATAAAAATAAACACTTCAATACTGGTACAAAATATCAACTCAAAAACTAGCTTTATACAAGAACTTCACTTTAAAGTTTGGTTACCCTGCATATATAAAAACTGAAGAGGACGAGGAATTCGTTAGAGTGAAAAACCTTTCTTCTTAAAAATACCACATTTCATTCTGGGAAAAAGTGGTGCGGAAATGATAAAAATAAAAGAAATGGTTGGCAGGCGTCTAACCATAAGCTCCTATAGAAAAAGGGTGCAAATAATAAGTGGACCAGAGAACATTTTCTCATATAGTGTTCTTCCAAAAAAAAAACCGCTTCGAATTTCGGCCAGTGCCTAACCTAAAGGGACACATCGCGCCCTTCCGCAAATACATGTGTTCAAGCTCTTTGATGAACCGCCCATGCTTTTTTAGACTACAACCACCAGAGTCGCCTGTTCAACCACTATTGTAAAGGCAGAACCACAGTTGTAAAGGTGGCAGAATTGGAAGGCAGTTTATTTACTCTGGGGAGATCAAAAATTTCGGCAAAGTGATTTGTTAATTTATTACTAGGCATTCCAAGAAATGCCCCCGAATAACAGCCAGGACCTTATAATACTGCAGTCCTGCTAACAGCTGCATTTCTTGGAACCAGAAATCGGATTCCCAGGAGCTGAAATGTTAACTATGGTTTCTTTCCTTTGTGTTGAACAACCTGCAGCTAAATGTGGTGGAAGCAATGGATTTTCTGATTCCCTTGTCTTTTTTTCTTTCTTTCTTTCTTTCTTTTTTTTTTCAAAGAGAAACCAGAGAGGTTTGCTAAAATATTTTAAAAAGAGTTTTTTACAAGAAAAGCTGTGTCTGCGTCAGGATAAGGGGTGTTCGTGCTTAAGGGTTGTACGTTCGGAGAGATTTTCACTGTATCAGAATTAAGAAAATTTGTATACGCTGGTAAATAAAAATTTAAACAATTAATAGTTTTTCGCGGCTATTAATTGTTTTGTGGCAAATCAATTGTAGATGTAACTGAAAATTTCTATGTACATCATATTTTATGTACAAGAGATATATTAAGTTTACTTGGTCACAGATGCATAATCTTCAACTACGTTTTTAAAAAACAATAGAGATTTAGCAGTAACTTATTCAAGCAAAACATTCCTCTTAAAAAAACAATGCCCAGAAGTAGTTTAAGGTTTTAAAACAAAAACTTATTTGTTAGAATTGGTTATATTTTATTATGACTATCAGAGACGCAAGAAAAATTGCTTCACTGACAATTTCTCTCCCCCCCCCCATGCATGAAATTTTGAAAATGACAATAAATTGATGAAATTTGCTAAGTTTGGGCCCCTATCACTCGTTAATCGGGTCCTTGACAAATTTCCGCGAGCATAAATCTCTGCTATTTGTGAGATTTCTCTTAATAAAGTGTAACGAGTAAGAAACTGGGGCATACTGCTGATAACTTTGTCCCCATCCCAGATCTTATCCCTTTTCAGGATTTTCCTTTTCTTTCAGGGATTTTCTCTTATCCCCGTGTCAAGTGATCTAGGGAGGACAATATGATACTTTTTGCAATGAGCCAAGGTTTGGTTTTCTCGTACGGAAGTATGGCAGTGGGCCCCCCTTCTCTCCACTCAGGGTCTGTTTTCTGAATAGGAAAATTAGACCGCGGCCTCTGCGATTTGAAGCCCCCAAATGGCTAAAACTGTTTTAGCAAATGAAAAAAAAACTAATGTTTAGCTACAAGAGGGCCCCGAAAATTGTTAGGCTTAGGGCCCCCGATATCTTAAGTGGGGACCCTGGTCAAGGTTCTGGAGCTCTAGGGGTCCCTAGAACCAATATAAGCATTTGAAACTCAGTTTGATTTACGGAAAAATGTAATAAAATTGAAAACAAAGCTCAAACATTTTCGGGGCCCTTCCAACTTCGATCCCCCTCCCCTTCTCCAATCCAGATCCACCGAAAAACTTCTCTTGGCTGCCTTTTTCCGGGCTCCGATACAACCAGGACTTTTTCCTTTTCTTTCAGGGATTTTTACCCCTGCTATTTGGGGGCTCCAATTGGCTAAAACTATTCTAGCAAATGGAAAAAATTGTATTGTTTGACTACAAGAGGGCACCGAAAAAGTGTTTGACCTGTGATCCCAATATCATAATCGGGGGCCTGGGTTAATATTCCTTTCTTTCTTCCCTTTTTTTTGGTCGAAAAGAACTTTTTTCTTACATATTTTCAACTTTAAGATTTCTCCGGGGCCCCTAGGCAACTGCCTACATTGCCTATTTAGTAATCCGGCCCTGTGTGCGCGAAATAGCCAATTGCGTTTGTATTAACGCACGCGCAAAAGTCTTTCAAAGGAAAGATTTCAAAATACTAGGGAAGGGCAGGGGGTTCGACAGAACCTTAACCACCAAGGTACAATTATTTCAGCTACATAGAAGGCTTCCCAAAGATGGAAGAACAATCATGAATAATATTGGCTGAAGAAAAGTCGAAATTATAATTACAATCGTAATTCCTGAATCTAAATATACGTTTCAATTGAAGGGGATGAATTGCACACTCCTTTTCAGAGTTTTAAGTCTTTGGTTCAACACTTAAAACTTCGGACTCTGGTTCCTTTATTAAGAATTTTTAAGCACTTTTATTATACTTGGCCTGATTGTCACGGAGAAATCCGAGGCCTGGTTTTGCTTATATCTCAGCAACTAGATCACTTAGAGACTTCGAAATTTTACTAAATGATTTGCTTAATCTTAAGGTACAACTTAACGCTGAAAAATTGAAGTTCTAAAATAAAATAATTATTTTGGTTAGGATGAAAAACGGCAAATTTCATGTAAGTTCCCCATTAAATGTTTAAATATAAAACTCATTGTTACAAATTTTGTTGCTTTGCAACAGTAATGTTAATAGTAATCATAATGAAAATTTTGAATCAAGGCTTCTCTGGAGCAAGCATGAAATGCTCTCATCTATGAAAATAATCGATAATGGGGCTAAATAAAGAGACATATTACGATTTTTACCACAAGTAACTTGTATGCTTTGAAACATGAATTAGTTTAAGAAACCTTTAATATTCAAATGGTTTCAATTAAATTAGCACAGAAATTAATCCTATAGAGGGACAAGGATTCATTTCTAGTGCCAACTGCTTAAAGTTTTAGGCATGTATATTGGTTTATTTCCTTTTAGTACGGAGCATTTATGTGAAAAAATAAGGTGAAGTTTCGTGATGGTAACATTATTCTATTTCTGAGATACATGTATATTAATAAAAAGATTAAAATAACAGAATTTTTTAAAAAATACCAAGCACTTTTTGTAATGCACTCAAAAGAACAAAATAACTTTTCTGGGTCAGAAAGGACAATTTAAGAATTCCTGTAGTTTTCAATTATTCCAAGAAAATGACTCCGCAAACGAAGAAAAGTGCGACTCAAGTCATTTCAAACCAAACTTTCCCAGAAAAATATGCATGTTTTAACACTGAAATTTATGAAAGCTAGATAAAATAATAAATTCTTTAAATGACTTGAGCCGCACTTTTCTTCGTTTGCGGGATCATTTTCTTGGAACAATGGAAAACTAAAGGAATACTTAAAATGTCCTTTCTGACTTAGAAAAGTTATTTTGTCCTTTTAAGTGCATTATAGAAAGCGCTTAGTATTTTTTAAAAAATTTCTGTTATTGTATGTTGCTCCGAATTGTTCGAAGCTTGTTTAAAACTAAACCATTAGTAAGTCACATGCTTTGGTTTTTTCCTGAACTTAAAATTAACTAAACATGTTTTTAAACAAAATACTATTAGACAATTTCAAACAAAAAAAAAGTCAACCAAACCAACCCTTTGTTAAAAAACTCTCCAAACCTATATATGAGGCAGTGAGAGTCAAAGAAAAATGCCAAAATTTAAAATTTATGAGATTTTTAGTGCAAATGGTAGGAGAACCTCACCTCTGTTTGACGGCAACAGATAGTATTAGTAACTCTTGTGGGTGCTGCTATACAGCATGATTTAGTAAAAAAAAAATGTAATCCTACCAAGGATCTGAACTTAAAACGCGTATTGCTCGAAGCTCTAAAAAGTCCATTTACATCCCTTTGCTTCCTCCACAAATCGATAAATTACACATGCATTATGTTTCAAAATGTTTTTTATTTCATTTGAAACCTTGCTCAATTAAAGATATTTGCAGTAAATACCTATAATTAACAAAATGGTCAAAAGTGAGTTTGAACCAAATTTACCCTTTTTAATGATATCACTCTTTAACCAGACGTATGTAAATAAATAGTTTACAGTTTGTTCCTTTCATGTAACTTTTAAAGAAATAAACAGTACATTTTTAAGATGTCATTTATTGTGCAGCATAGTCAACATTGATACATAGAAAGGGACCACATATAGTAAGTTACACTTAACAAATTTTGGATGTATCTCAAAGCATCAGGAATGAAACACATGTGTTATTAAATATTTTCAAGGAGCATAGCTTAAAAATAGGCTCACAACTTGAAAGTAAATCTCTTGTTGGAGATCTACACGGGATGATGAAATTATGCTCGATATCAGAATTTTTAGGCCTACACTTTTCGAAGGCATTCCTTACTCTAAATGCAAAAAAGCGTCCATGGAACATGATGGGAAAATTCACAGCGTTGTATTGTCTCTGACAGAGTTGGCATGGTTTTAACCATCTTGGAGGGGGAAAAAATCCATACCATTTTTTTTTCCACGTGTTTTTGTTTTTTAAAATAAATTGAAGTTAAAACTGTGCATGCATACCCATGAACAGCTATTGTATTTAATATCTATTTATATTTACCTATTACGTACTATTACCATTCTATTTGTATTTAATAATAGTTTTTCCTTACTCCTAAATCTGCTCAGTTTCTGCGAAAATCTACGAGGGCAAATCAAAAAGACTGCGCCTATTTTTTATTTGCCAAAAAAAGATACATACAGGTATTTACAAATATACGTAGTAAACTATGTCACTTACACTATTTCTCCACATAGTATCCCCAGGGTTCGAACTCAATTTCAGAAATAAAATGAAGGAGTTTTGAAGGAGTAAAATGAGATTTTGAAGGAGTACTAATGGGCTAACCTTAAGTGATGTTACTTTGTGTTTTCAATATATTTGACTCACTTCCCCTTTGTCACAAAGTGTCACACTTCACCTTACTACTCCTCTTGTCACATGTCACATTATTATAATAACTAAGTGATGTCACTTTTTGTCACCCTCTTTGTTCCCCTTGTAACAATTTCATGAACCCCTCTCCCCCTCAAGGCTTAACATCACTTGTGGGTGTGGATGACCCTTTTTACAAAATCGTAACTGCGATTTACTAAACAATTGTTTTTTTAACACAATCACTTAATATAGTACATCTACTTATGTATATTTAAGTATTAAAAAAAAAATTAAACAAACTGACTTTTGCTGCTGAGAGTTTGGTGGAGGGAAAAGCAATAATCATAAAACTTGAAAAAATAGCCAAGCACCATTTAAGCATATTCAGTAAATTACCGCCCATTAGCCAGGGCTAAAGCAGAAATACATGAAATACACCGCCAGCTTAGTCATTTCCAGCCGAGGACTGCAGTTTCGTGCTTATTAGCACTCATCAGCCCGGCATAGGAAAGTGGCTGAGCTGGAGATGGAAAACCTTTATGGAAGTCAAGAGGGCCAAACAAACTGGTAGCTAATATAAAATTAGCACAGACCAGCCGAGCGACCGAAGCAATGGTTCGGTTCAACTCGAAAAGTGATGGCAAGGCATGGTATATTCAGTAAATTACCGCCAGAATGCAGTCCTCGGCTGGAAATGACTGAGCTAGCGGTGTATTTCATGTATTTCTGCTTTAACCCTGGCTAATGGGCGGTAATTTACTGAATATACCATGCCTTGCCATCAATTTTCGAGTTGAACCGAACCATTGTTTCGGTCGCTCGGCTGGTCTGTGCTAATTTTACATTAGCCACCAGTTTGTTTGGCCCTCTTGGCTTCCATAAGAGGTTTTCCATCTCCAGCTCAGTCACTTTCCTATGCCGGGCTGATGAGTGCTAATAAGCACGAAACTGCAGTCCTCGGCTGGAAATGACTGAGCTGGCGGTGTATTTCAACCATTTAAGCATGTTTTACTTCACCTATGAAATCTCTTCGTCACCTAATAATATTTTCACCTTAAACTTTTATGATTTCTGTGATTAATTTTAAATCACATCTTTATGAAAAATATAAATATACGAAATTACTACATTAAAATCATCCTTATACCTTTGCCCTTGTGACGATGTCAAGTTGTCGATCAAAGTATTTTATGTTACTGTCATAGAGGAAAATTATGTAGCATTGAACTAAAAAAGGAGTTAGAACTAAAATGAAGGAGTTTGAAGGGCCCTTCCAAAAAATTTCCTGAGTGAAGGAGTACTGGAGGAGTTTTGAAGGAGCGTACAAACCCTGATCCCATCGCAGCACCAAATTAGAGATCCCCTTGTCGTAGAATTCTTCCGACTGCTTGTGGAATCACTGTCATACCGCGCTCTTGGCTTCTGTCCTGCCAGAAACTTCTTCAGTGGACTGTAATCGTAAAAATCACTAAGGGGAAGGTCTGGACTGCA
The DNA here is from genome assembly GCF_026930045.1 of Uloborus diversus. Lineage (NCBI taxonomy): Eukaryota > Metazoa > Arthropoda > Arachnida > Araneae > Uloboridae > Uloborus > Uloborus diversus. The sequence goes on along the minus strand of NW_026558098.1, from coordinate 8,181,853 downwards.
GGTGCATTTCCCTATGAATTGCTATGGGCTTTTGTCCCTTGCTCCATACAAAACGAAAAACACTTTGTTACTCATAAGCTGTGGACGTCTGAAGAACAACCGTCATCTTAACACTAGAACGACTGACATTTTCTGTATACCTAGAAAGACTGAAGGGGCCAGTGTGGCCCCTACCCATTTTTGGAATGAATTCTTTTAAAAATTCTACCTGAGGGAGTCCGCATGCCTGATACACCTTCTTTCATGACTAAATAAAAACTTGGTACTTAATTATTTTTAGTTTTTCTCTCTATGCTGGTCAAAAGGTTGAATTAGTTTTCCTTTCGAAGAGCAATAGCCACCGTTAGGATGGTAAGCAGTCGGTACTGTTTATAGCATTTTTATATCCAATCGGCTGCATAAAGAAGAAGTTACAGGTTAAACTAGAGTGAATGGCATTATTTTTTTTTGCTACAACAATTAGGAGAAAGGAAAAAAATTAATTTTTTAATTGTCAAAATGCTTAGGGGCCACTGTGGCCCCTCCCGTCTTTCTAGGTATAAGGATCAATATTAAAAGTACTATGAGGCGAATGATTAAATGATTAAACAAGCATTCAAATAGTGTCATATAATGAACAGTCGGAAAATTCCATTAAGTTCCATTAGATATTATCCAAGTTATTAAACAACAAACTACGCGAGGGGCCACACAGGCCCCTCCGTCTTTCTAGTGCTAAATGACCGATAGCAGCTCCGCTCTTCCGAGCAAAAAGCAAATATGGCAGGTACAGTTCAAGGAACTGTCACTGTTGGCAATGTATATGTTTGCTTTCTATTCACAGTCATATTTTGGCTATAAAAAATAGGCGCAAGATTTTTTGATTTGCCCTCGTATAAACACTTCCTAGTCATCGAAAAACGAAAAAAAAAGGTTTGAAACAATATGTCTTGGACATAGTTTGCAGAAAGTGTTGCAGGTGAAATATTTAGTGGACTGAATGCACAGGAACATTTCTTTGTTGATTGAATTAATGAATCTGAATCTTCGTGTTTTCATAACAGTCTTGTAGAAAAATACAAGTTTCTGGTCATATACCGTTACAATAAAACTGTGATCTACATTCATATATAACAATGTAGCATAAATGAAATATATTATAAAGTTAAATCAACAGCTACAGAATACTACTTTAATAAAATAACCAGTTGAAGTTTTTGATAGTACAAAACTTGTTCTTCTCCCTTCCTCTTTATTTAAAATTTATTTTGTACATCTGAAATTTATAAGAAAGCTGTAATCTAATCGAGGTCTGACTGAAGCTTCTGAAGACACTGGGCATGAAATTTATTTGGTGCCCCCCCCCTTCTCCCCTGAGCTTATTTTATATCTGTACTAAATTTGATGGTTCTTTATATTACAAAATGTATTCATTATAAAAAATAGAAGTGACATAGTATTAAGATAACTAAACATGACAAAATAAGATGTCGTCAAACTTTGCCCATTGCAAATAGCCATTAATATCAAAATTATCTATGGTATAGGTCTAAAAAGTGTTGTTAATATAGAACGAACTTGGAGTGGTTTTGGGAATTGTGAAAGAGATTAAATTTTTACAGGGATTTTTTTTTCTTTTAGACTTAATATTTACATCTTGCTATGATGCAATATGGAAGACGTCTAAAATCAAAATTTTACCTACAGATTTGGTGACATTTTATTTAGTGACACTACAGATTTGGTGCCCTGGGCCCGCACCCCATGTACCCATCTGGCCATGCATCTAATTACTTTTCCAACGGTCCAATAGTTTTTGAAAATATGTAATAATATACTCATATAAAATAAAAATGATAATAAACAATAAAATATGTAGGAACTAATTAGTAAAAATAATAAATCACTGTGCCATCAAATGAACAGAGGCTAATAATATTTCCTAAGCTTTTACAGGTAAAAACCTAGTTTTCTCATGTCTAGATAAAAACCAGTTCTTCCTGGTAAAAACCCAACTGCAATCCAATCGAGAAGGGTGTTAAATTTTATAGATTTTCTGAATGGAAGACACAGGAAGTAAGTGTGCAATGTAGTCAACCTCTCGATTCTGTTAAAAGGATGGAATTCAAGTTCAATTAAAGAGTTTGTGAAAAAATCACACATGTTGTCCTTGATTTAATACCTCATTTGAATGCACAGTAAAAGTTCACATTAAAAGACAATAACATGCAGAAACAGGATGAATCAATACTTGGGATTCTGCAAATGGTCTAGAAAATAAAATGGCTGATTTGATTTGACTAAATGATTAAGAAAGCGTACATTTTGTCTTCAGCTTTCTTAGTGAGTACCACATTTACAGAATTCTCTGCACTCGAATTTAATGGCACTAATGAAGTTTCGCATGTCTTGCTCACTTAGACACCTTAACACGATGTCTGTGCACGTGCAGGGCAGAGGATTCCGACTTTGAGTCAATATGGAAAAGCATTCCAGACACAGATCGGCGAGAAACCTCCTCTCTTCGGCCCTTCCTACTTTGAAAACAATCAGGTCAGCGAAGAGCGGAAATTGAGCCCTCAAGAGATCGCAATGGGAAGCTATGCGGATTCTTTCGATCTGGAAATACAGTGCAACCTTGCGGAAGTTTTGCGTCACAATGTCATAAAAGGACACCCTTGATCCAGCTATCTGGGTGTTCTTCATCCGCTGAATCTCGGCATAACTTTCTGACTCAACACGGATACAGCGTCGCCTCCAGTTTTCATTCACAATTACACTGTAGTTGATGGCTATGTCTCTCAAAGTAGTCATCGCAAGAATAAGTTTCACCATATCATGTCCGTCCCCGGCTTGTTGCACAGCAATGTGCAGTGGATATAAACCTTTATTATCTTTAACGTGAGGACGCACCCCATTGAACAACAGCTTTTTCACAATGTCAACATATTGTTGCTTTGCAGCAAGGTGCAGAGGGGTCTGCCCCTCGTCATTCTGAACGTCAATTTCACTGTCTGCATTGACCAGGAGTTCTGCTGTAACCTCCTTCCCAGAAAGCAGAGCAGCGTGGAGTGGTGTCTGTCCGAATCGATCTTGGAGACGCATACTTGCGTCGGCCGCAATCAGCTTCTTCACTATACCTGCAAATCCATTACTTGCAGCAAGATGTAGAGGAGTCCGTCCCTCGTTAGTCTGAATGTCAATTTCACTGCCAGCATTGACCAGGAGTTCTGCTGTAGCCTCCTTCCCGGAAAGCAGAGCAGCGTGGAGTGGTGTCTGTCCGAATCGATCTTGGAGACGCATACTTGCGTCGGCCGCAATCAGCTTCTTCACTATACCTGCAAATCCATTACTTGCAGCAAGATGTAGAGGAGTCCGTCCCTCGTTAGTCTGAATGTCAATTTCACTGCCAGCATTGACCAGGAGTTCTGCTGTAGCCTCCTTCCCGGAAAGCAGAGCAGCGTGGAGTGGTGTCTGTCCGAATCGATCTCGGAGACGCATACTTGCGTCGGCCACAATCAGCTTCTTCACTATACCTGCAAATCCATTACTTGCAGCAAGATGTAGAGGAGTCTGCCCATTGTCATTCTGAACGTCAATTTCATCGTCTGCATTTACCAGGAGTTCTGCTGTAACCTCCTTCCGGGAAAGCACAGCAGCGTGGAGTGGTGTCTGTCCGTCTCGATCTCGGAGACGCATACTTGCGTCGGCCGCAATCAGCTTCTTCACTATACCTGCAAATCCATTACTTGCAGCAATATGTAGAGGGGTCTGCCCCTTGTCATTCTGAACATCAATCTCACTGTCTGCATTGATCAGGAGTTCTGCTGTAACCTCCTTCCCGGAAAGCACAGCAGCGTGGAGTGGTGTCTGTCCGTCTCGATCTCGGAGACGCATACTTGGGTCGGCCGCAACCAGCTTCTTCACTATACCTGCAAATCCTTTACTTGCAGCAAGATGTAGAGGCGTCCTACCATCCCTGTTTTGGATGCTGGTTCCGCTGTCTGTGTCCACCAATAACTCTGCTACATCCTCCTTCTCCCATTTCAAAGCAACATGGAGGGGCGTGTCATCATTTGGGTCTTGTATACGGGTATCGAAGCCTTGGGTAAGCATCTTCTTTACGCTACACACTTCTCCTAGTTCTGCTGCCCAGTGCAAAGAAGTTCGCCCATTTTGATCTATATCTTTGTTGCATATTAATTCGGTGAAACAGAGGCATTTCCTGGGAAAAAAAAAGAGTTTTTAGGTTATCACAAATGACAAAATTCAACTGAAATTTAATACTGTTACAAGTGTCATTTCATCCAATTTACGAAACTTGTAAAACTTTAAACTAACCAGCATTCGGAATCATTTGTGGTCTGTTGGTCCACGACCAGTGAAAATTGCTTCGGAACACCATGAAATGGAATTCAGTAGTTCTTGAAACCAGTGGTCGCTTACCATAAATCGAAAAAGTTCATGTCATTTACATTTTTAAACTTTACAGTAATTTTGTTTGATTAATTTCAGATATATCATTATCCTATTAGCTTTAATTTAAATCCAATCAGAACCATTGTGAATATTTGGAGAAATATAAATAAGTTATAAATAAAATGGTTCTAAACGTATGTCAAAACATATACAGTGATCTCTCAATAACTCGAAGTCCCAGGGGGCCGGATAAAACCTCTGAGTAATCTGTAGTTCGAAGTATCGGAAGTGAATTCACTAACCTCCAAAAGAATAATTTTTATATTCCTTTTCAGGAATAGTGCACAATGGATAGACTATAACACTTATACGATAAATAAATACCTTTGTGCTGAACAGTAAAGTAAGACAAAACAACGTTAGAAGAAGCACAAATTTGCAAATTACAGCAGACACGTGTTTCGGCGTTACAGGGAACGCCTTTTTTCAATGCAAAAAATAATGAGCTTATGGATGAAAAGACATCCGACAAAAGCTTTTGTTGGATGTCTTTTCATCCATAAGCTCACTATTTTTTGCAATGAAAAAGGCGTTCCCTGTAACACCGAAACAGGTGTCTGCTGTAATTTGCAAATTTGTGCTTCTTCTAACGTTGTTTTGTCTTACTTTATAACACTTATAGTTTGGGCAAAATTAGTCATTAGTATTACGAAAAATATTTTTACATGGAATAAATTTTATTAAGACACTCTGAAAAAGGAATTTATTTTTGACTTTCATTTTTTATTGCATCTTATAAGTCATTAAGTTTGTATGTCATGGTCCCAATTTCTTTCCTTTTGATTTTTTTTATTGCTTGTAAAAGTCTTTTTGTTCTAAAAGCAGATTATTTGAGTCATCCAGAAAATAAAGACTTTTTTTTTTTTCAATTTTTGCCAAAATTTTGGGTTTCTCAAAGATTAGCCTGAAATGAAATTTTAGGTGATCAGCCACGTCAAAAACGTAGCCCAGTTGGCTACTTCTCACGTAATCTTGCAACACTGTGTGCATTAAGGAACACTATTGTAAATAAACAGTGTCATCACTACGAGAGGGGGGGCGGTCCACCCCAAGTGTCACCCATCTGGGGAGTGACACCCAAAGAAGAATTGCAAGTTTTTGAAACATATGAAACAAAAACGCATTTTTAAGACAAATTTAAAAAGTTTCCCCCCCGGACCCCCTCGTTCCCACCCCACTATCATGGTGTGAACACTATACTCAGGATTAGGCACATAGTGTCCATATTTAGGCCTAGTAGTGACTTCCTCTTCTACCAAAAAACTGAAACCCATCATCCCTGTGTTTTTGAGATGCATTTGAAATAGAGGTGCGACATCGATAGCAAAACATCGATGTTAGAAATTAAAACATCGATGGTATTGATACATCGACCAAAAAACATCGATCTTTTTATCAATGTATAACATACATTTTCGAATATACTACACTAATTTAGGCAATACAAAAGAATACGTACCCGACGATTATATTGAAAATACTGAATTTCAAATCACGATTATAATTTAATAAGAATAATTTTGCAACATCTTGGTATTATAATAGGACGAAAATTGATAATAAGACAAGCACCAAATAATAAAACTATAGTTATAGTAATAAGGAAATATTTTCAAACTGAATGAAATTAAAAGTAAATTTACATCAAAAAAGAATCTAAGAAAAAATGTATCATAGCACTTACTGTCAGTTGAATGATGAGAAAAAGTTGTGCTAATTATTTTAAAAATACAAAATCAATTCTAACAATTATTTTTAAGAGCAAGAAATATGTGTTGTACTGTTAGTTAATAATTGAACACAAATTGAAGTAATAAAGGGACGACTTGTTGGGGAAAGTCAAAAAGTAAAACCGAATATTGGTGTTGACAGTTTTGAGAAAAAGTAGTTTGTTTACTTTGTCCCCCAGAAGTGCACTTCTCTTTTCGAAGACTATCCCACCAGTCAGAGAAACATCTCTTTCCGGTAGAACAGAAGTTGCCATCACTATCAAATACTTTAAAGCAACTCTTACCAACTCTGAATTTTTAAAGTTATAATTTTCACTGTAGTAACGTATAGCATTTTCCTTTAGTTTAAGAACTAGAGCCTTGAAATAAACTGCAAGTTCTGCACCAGACTACCAGTGTCAGGTTCTTTCAATAGCTTTGACCTTTTCCTCACTCTCTAGTTAATCTTCTACTATCTTGTAGTGATCTTCCCAAAAATCATCCTCTACACAGAAAAATTAATCTTCTAAAATGAGTGCAAAAAAAAATGATTTTTTTTTTTTTGGCAACTCCATAAGTAAACTTATTTACCAAGCGAGAAAATTGGAGCAAATTTTATGATAATTTTCAATTAAAATGCAAAAACATCAACATCGAAAAAACATCGAAAACAAAACATCGATGGTCCGAAAACATCGAAAGTAAAACATTGATGTTTTAACAAAAACATCGATGTTTCCAAAACGTCGACATCGATGTCGCACCCCTAATTTGAAATAATTAAAGGCCGTCAATTTCACATGCCCCCTAAAGCAGTGGCATAGCTAGGGAGGGGCGGAGGGGGCGGTTCGCCCCGGGTGGCACTTTTAAGGGGGCGGCAATTTCACACTTTTGATGCGAAAAAATTTAACGCATTTTCCCAATAAGGAAAACATTCCTTTGATCTATTACTAGAGGCAAAAAAAAAAAAAAGTCTTCGAATTGTAAGGTTTTAGTACGACTATGAGAATAAAATTACCCTAATACAAAACATGTGTTTTTCTTGTGGACATCTCAGCACTATTGTTTGCTTTTTCTCTTCCTTCCTCAGAAGCTACAGACTGAGGGAGGTGGTAGTCTAAAGTCAAGGGACCATGTTATTTTTCTTTTTGCTGTTAAGGTTAACTATTACGGAGGAAACAATAAATTTCATAACCTTTCATTATATGATGAAACGACCACTTAATTTTAAGTAAGTTCCTAGAAAACCACCGTATTAATAAAAAAAAATACTTTTTTTAAAGGATAACAATGGTAAAAGGAGAGAGATCTCAAATGGTGGATGGTTTCTTGCTCATTTTCAGGATAGCATTATCTATTTCAACAATTGCTTTGATTGATCATTGACTACAAAATTTTCACTAAGAAAGAATGAATTTTATGTTCATTTTACAAAAAAAAAAAAGAAAAAAAAATATTCACAACTCGAATAATAATTACTTGTACTACTGTATTATATCAACTAATTCCCTTACACAATGAGTAGTTTTAATCATTCATTTTAAGGAAAGGTTTTTAATTAGTGAAATGATCTCTAGGCAAAGCCTTTCACATTTCGACCTCTGTTAGTGAAAAAGAGAATCAACCAAATTTGGTAATATAGCAATACCGGATTTAGGGAAGGTGAGGGTGTGAGCCTTGCTCGTACCCTAGGTGGCAACTTCTGAGTTTATCAACATTAGGTGAGTCGCTCAAGCATGAATCCAAAAGGGAGTTATATCCTTGAGAAGTAATACTAATGGAGGGAGCGACAGCAAATATCTCAGTGAAATAAGCTTGGGACCCAATGTTTCCCAGGTCAGGTGACTTGTTTGGCTGGGAAGTTGTCGCGTTTTGGCACGCAATCGCTCTTTTGGCATTAAATATTTTTCAGACGACGCGACGGCGCTTATTATGAAGTCGGGGCTACAAATCAGAGCAACTCTGGCTCCAACTTTACCGCATAATAATAAATAAATAAATAACGGATACAAATACAGGCCTATCATTCAAACTCCCTTTCCCCACTTCTTTCCGGATTTTAAAATATAATGTAATTGCATTTTTCATGCATTTTGATGTTTATTCCCTGAAATGACGGGCATGTACAAATAGTTTAAAGTATTCTGTTATTGACTGAAAATTTATGGATTCATATGTATTGTAATCAATGTTTTGAAATGATTTCATACGCAGGCATACTAGTATTTAAATTGAATCACAAAAATAGCAAATCTTTATTCTTGCGCATCTGCTGTTCACAGGAGCTTGGCGAGAAGATACTCGCCAACAAAGCAAATGTACACAAAATGCTTAAGAGCTGTTAAAATAATTACTAGTTAAGTAAAAAGGGTTTTTATGGAACTAAAATGTTATTTGCACTCAAGATATACAATGTTTTATATCTTTTATAGGTAAAATAAGTACAAAATTTAAAAATTATAGGCAAATGTGGAATATGTACTCGTTGAATGCATATAAATGTTACTTTTTCTTTATTTAGAAGTAAAAAACATTCACACAAGCTATGGAAAAGTAACTGGACCTCCTGGTGTGGCTTTTTCCTCACAGTTTACAATGCTAGAATACTGCACTATTACTATAAATCTAATTTTTCCCTTCTACAGTTAAAGGTTGTTATCATGCATGGCTTCAGCTAATGAAAACTTCTTCAGCGGTTACGGTATCGAAATTGCTCCCCAGGTCACATGGTACAGTTGCCATATCGGGATAGTAGGGTTGCACTCTCTCCACCTATTCCTTCTCAATGGTTATATCTCCCTTTGAGAAACCAAACTGACCCTCAAGTTGCGTTTCTAAAACTTTAAACTAGGAAAATTTCCCCGACCCTGTCACAAAGCTTAAAATGCATTTTCGTGTCAAAAAAATTTCCGGAGGAGAGCGACTTACAATCCCTTCCTCCATTAATTTGGCCAAACATAGCCTAAAACAGCGTTTTGGGGGGCTCGTTTTCGCTGTCTAAAGTGTGCAAAAGATAGCTTAAAAATATGTTTTGAGGCTGGAAAATTTTGACCCACTGAAGACAGCTTAAAATTGCGTTGTTAAACCCTCAATAAATGTCATTTTTCGGAAAGAGCAACCGAATCTTCCTACCCCTTATTGTCACCTTAGATCATTTAGGACCTAGATGCGCCAAGTGGGCATGGTTCTTGAGGCAGGATTCTTTGGGGGAAAAGTGAAGGGAAACCACGTGGGGAGGTCATCCGCTGAAGAGCGGATCGTATAAAGAGGATGTAGTTACTTTGTGGGTGGGAACTAACGATGTAGGCCATGGTAACAACAATGAGTTTACTAAGGAATGGGATTCCCTGTTGGACAAAGCAACCAACTGTTCGTTAAATGTCCAAGTGGTTGGTTTGCTTCCCACATATGGAGTGCATAGGAGTTGGTTAAACCAACGGGCTAGGTGTATGAACCTGGTACTCAAGGAAATTTGCGTTAAGCGTAGTATCAGGTTTATTGATGTGTGGAGTAAATGTAAACGTGATTGGATTGCTAGGGATGGCCTGCATCTGAGCTCTACCGGGGTCAAAATGGTTAGTGGTTTGGTTTTAGAGGATTCAGAATCAAAAAACTAAGTTGGAATGGGGGGCATGCTTTAAGGAGCAGAATTCAAATAGGTACTAACTATTGGGATTTTAGTAGAAACGGAAATAGGGTGGCTAATAAGAGAAAAGATTTTAACAGTTGGCATTCAAATAATCGCGCAGCATTAAATAAAGGTAAGATGGGCTTACTTAAGGTTTTTTATACAAATGCTCGTAGTATTAGGAACAAGATGGAAGAATTGAAAAGCATAACAATAGACGAGAGGTTGGATATTATTGGAGTTACCGAGACATGGGCTACCGAAAGTGATGATGATTTATTATCTATTGCTGGGTATAATTTGTTTAGACGAGATAGAGTAGGTAAAAGAGGTGGTGGGGTTTTATTTTATGTCAGACACACTTTAACTTGCAATGAATTGGTAATTAATGATGAACCTAATGAGATTGATATGATTTGGCTGGAGTTGATGAGCAATAAGGGCAAAAAACTACGTTTAGGGAACATTTATAGGCCACCCAACTTAAGTCAGGGTCAAGATGAACAGATAATTAGTACTATTAGTGACATTTCTAGCAAGGGGTCAGTCATCATAATGGGAGAGTTTAATTTTCCAGGAATTGATTGGAATAATTTTTACCATGGAATTTTTGAAAGTAATTGGTGACTGTTTTTTAGATCGAATTGTAACTCAGGGTACTGGACAGGACGTGATTTTGGATCTAGTTTTCTGTGATATGGAAGGTTCTGTTCAGGGGTTATATGTACGGGAACACATTGGAGATAGTGACCACAACAGTATTAGGTTTGGGATTAAATTTGATACACACAAAGTAGAGAATTTTAGGCATATGCCCAATTTTAGAAATACTGATTTTGTGGCACTTAGGCAGAGTTTGAAAGCAGCTTTTTCTTCTGTATTGGACAATAGTGATGTGAATCTTCAGTGGGCAGAGTTTAAGGAAAAGCTAGTGAAAACGGTTGGAGATCATGTTTCCTTTAGGAGAAAGGGTGTCAACACTAAAATTTGGCCAATGTGGTTCTCCAGGGAAACTAAAGACGCTCTAAATTACAAGCAAGCTGCTTTTCATAGGTTTAGAGAAACTGGTCACAGTGCAGATAGGCTCCAATACTGTAAGGCAAGGCATAAATTTAAGTATTTGGTACGAATTCAGAAAAGAGAGTTGGAGCAAAGACTGGCAGATAACATAAACAGGAATCCCAAGAGGATTTTTGCGTATGCTAATTCGGGGAATGTTCGAAATAGTCATATTGGGCCACTGGTTGATGAGCACGGAATTTTAATTCAGGACGATAGTGATATTGCTAATGTTCTTAATAACTTTTTTCGAGTGTTTTTAACGATAACTGTATCTCAACAGTTGACACCAGCAAGACACAAGCTATTGTACAGCTTGAGGACTTTGTATTTTCCAGGGATGACGTTTTACTTCATTTGAAAAAAATTAAAGAGACTAAGGCTCCCGGACCTGATAATATTTATCCAAAAATTTTAGTTGAATGCTTTTATTTCTGAAACAATTTAGTGAATCATTATCAGAAAGGTATAGTCTAAAGTTTTACAATGTTTTTGTTGTTGTGTTAATTGTTGAAACTTATAGGTTAGCAATCGTTCTCTTAAATGGCCGACTACTGGAGCTCTTACCCTACAGCAATTTTACAAGTAAAAATTATTTTCAGAAGGAAATGAAAAAATAAATAAATAAATAAATAAAAAATCAGGAATAATAAGGACCCTTAGTAGAAAAAAATCAATTTTCAGGAGGCCTACGAACCCTGTAACAGGTTCACTCCAGTCAGTGATAGAGAATATGGTTCTTTGATAAAAGAACATTGCTGAAGGGATGGGGGCCAAATTGAGCAGTTTCCATGTAGATTTTTTAAAGATCATACCGTAACTGTATTAAATGTTTTTCTGTGCATAAAATCTTCTAGCCCGATAAACAGGATTTTTTGTGCCGCTGCATCTTATGGTCCTCTAGTTTTGGAAATGTGTCATTTTTGTAGTTATATAATACTTGCAACACGTGTGGATTAAAAATGCAGCAAACATTTTTGAGGTTAAAGAATATTACCAAAATAAAATAGGGTATTGAATATCTTTTAAAGCTAATAGGTATATAAAAGTTATTTCTGAAAACTCACTTGAGTGGTCAAAACTTTTTCAAAATAATTAGAAGAATGGAAAGGTTCTTCCAATTATTTAAAAGCCTCATATACTCTTAAAAATGTTCAACAGGAGAAAAAATACACTTCCATATACTTGCAAAGGTTTTAATCTAAGTAGCAAATGATATGCTTCAACAAACCTGGCCAACTTAATGAATTTGATTGACGAAGTGACAAGACAAAATTAAAGGAGGGTACACAGCGGGGAACAAACTGAAAACTTCACTGCCCTTTCATTAGCTTGCAACTATCACACAGTGCAGGATATTTGATGTAAATGAATCTTACTTGCGAGGGGGTTCTTCAGAATCTTCGGCAGGACGCTTGGAGGCTCTAACGTCTTCAAGCAGTATACAATCGTTTGAACCGTCTGTGTTCTGGAATACAGAGATGGGATCCATTTTGAGACAGGTGTTGCATGTGAAATTTTGTCAAAATCTTTAGGTACACAATATAATTGCAATTCACGAATAAAATATTAACCATGCATCCTCTGCTTTAGGAATCCAACATATCTATATTTTTATTTTCTGTGCATGTCTGTGTATGTGTCTTTAACCAGGGCCAGCTCTAGCAGTTCTGCCACCCTAGGCGATAGTGACAAGTGCTGCTCCATCCCCCATTGAAAATAATAATAATAAAATAATTATGATAATATAAAATAATAATTTCTTAATAAATAGAAATAAGTGTTTAAAATTTAAGTTTAGGTAATTAAATTCCAAATTGGGGTTTAGCATATCCAAGCACTGGTCTTATGGAACTGATACAGAGATCAATATTCTCAAAAGACTTTTAAATCACTCAATTTACTGTCTAAAATTAAATTAAATTTCTAGTTAAAATCCGAACTATGCTTTGCATGCAGGTGCATACTCAAAATTATTTTTTTTTAGCATTGAAGCAGTGAATCTTATGTCGCTGAAACAGATATCCATGCTTTAAAAAAAATGTTTCAAATTCGAAATTTGCAGCCTTACGCTGCTGCCTAGGTCGCCTATCCCAGGAGCCGGGCCTGTCTTTAACCCTGCCTCTTCCGGACTGGCAATGACTACAAGGTCAATACCGATACTGCTGGATATAGGACATCTAGGGGCAGCCATTTCGCCCTGTCTCACTCCTCTAACCCTTAAGGGTTCAGAGATAAAGGGCCAGACATCCAATCCCCCCTGAGGATGTCCTGAGAATATCATAAAACCCCAACCCTCAACGATTGTCACTCGCCACAAGTGGCATTGAGACACGACAGGTGGCGGGCAAATTGGAGTTGGCGAACTAAGTCCCCTAGTTACGAAAGAGGCATGCTGCTATTTCAAAATACTGTCAATTCGCGATAACTCGAATCTAAAGCAGGGTTGGCAAAAACCCGGGTTTTTTTTTTAAAGTCCATGGACCCAGGGTTTTTTTAAGTAACCCCCCCCCCAAAAAAACCCAACTAAAGCAGGGTTTTTAAAAAAGAAATGTGGGTTTTTTTGTTTGTTTTTAGGGAAAATGTGGGGTACTTGCAGCATATTGTAGCGTAAGTATATGGAGAATGCACAAAAATTGTCTTAGGGTAAAAAAAGTCTGGAAAATTCAGTGTTTTCTGAAGAAAAGTATAAAAGACAACAAAACCCAAGAATGGTGAAGTTTTAGATTTTTTAGTTTCTATGATTACCAACAGTTAAGGTTACTTCTCGAGTGATAAAATCTATTGTTAGTTTATACGTTTTTAATTACTACATTTTTTTTTTTGTATTTCTTTTTGTTATGCAAAACTAGTGTAGAACCTCAAGTAGTTTAAATCCCTTTTTACTGAATTCCAGCTTAATCATTACATTTCTTTGAATTTTATGTTGCCTGTTTTTCTATTTTTGTGTACAGAGTAAGAAATATTAAACTTTTTTGTAAGATAATGAAAATACTGTACATCCTATTCTGTTTTCTGTCCGACCGTTTGTAAAACCTGTTAATTTCTAAAAAATATACCTTGTTTATTCGAGATTTGTGACGTTTTGGTTTGCAGAAAATAATTCACATGAAAGCCAATTAGCTAGAGTAGTTTCCTCTGTACAATCTACAAATATTGAGAAAATCAGACGTGACAGGACTTAGTCAAGATAATTTGAGTTATTTATTGACCAGTTAAAGAAAAAAGTTAAATATTTAAAATCTTTGAAGTATTTTTTAATTCCGTTAAGAGTTCAGAAATGCTATTAAAGTTCAAAATTAATTTTTTATGTACATTGTCTGTGGTGAAGAACAAATAAAAAAGAAGTTTAAATTGTGAAAGTATTTAAATTAATTAATTTTCTAAAAACCTTCTCAGAAAATTTTGAAAAAAACCCAAAAGTGGGCTAAATAATAGGTTTTTAAAAATGGGTTTTTTCAAAAAAACCCATTGGTCCAACCCAATTGGGTCCAATCCCGGCCAACCCTGAACTAAAGGGACCGATGAAAAACTTTGACTTATCGGAAGATCGACTTACCGCTAGTTTCAGTTTTCGACATTTTAATATTGAAAACCATTGAATATTTTAAAGTCAGACCAAACAACGTAAGTAGAAGCACAAATTTTTAAATACTTCTACTTACGTTGTTTGGTCTGACTTTACTATTCAGCACAAAGGTATTTATTTATCTCATTGAATATTTTAATTAATATGTACATATAACAGAAAAAAATTACAGAACTTAAAAGTTTTTAAGCACAATATGCACAGTGTAATCAAAATATTGAGAGAAAAAATCAAAAGCATGGTTTTGATTTCGATACTGCTGGAACCACTTGAGTAGAGCTGATTCTACTTCAGGAAAGGTGCATATCTTCATTCATTTCAAATTCGGTATCATGGATTCTACAGCTTTAGAAGTTTCTCTCTCTTTTTTTTTTAATATCATTGACAGAGTAGGGGAAGGTCGTTTAGTATCAGACAACGGGTAAGATTGGACAAGGACTGCTTCTTAATTCTGACGCCAGGGGCAGCACCTGCTGGGTCAACATAGTGTGCCGTATTAGGGAAGAAAGCCACAGACGCCATATTGGTTCAAATCAACCATTCGTTCTGGTGTGCAAAGCTAGTTGTTTGTTTGTGGAGAGAATTTCAGTGCACGAACTTAACTTCTGGGGCATATATTTACACATAGAGTAAGTTATATTGTTTCATTGTTATACCTTTAGACTGATAGTATATTAATCTAAGTATTATGAGCTACAAAAGTGTCTAGCTTAAGTAGTAACCTAGAAGTAGTTAAACAACTGTAGCTTTACAGTCGGGTTGTATCGGACAAAGTTACTGGCACCAAAATAAAATACTGACGGTATTTTTCTTTGTCCAACAGGTTAAAATGGAAAAATCACGAAATAAATGGGATGAAACAAAATGAAAGAAGCAATTGAAAAAGTTGGACTAAATAAAATGACACTAGGCTATATTTTTCAACTTTGATAAAAAAGTATTACTTATTTTCATTTTTAGACTTGTATACTATTCTAAGCAACCAACTACTTTGTTCGTTTCATTTTTTTGGACATTAAAATGTTATTTCTGAACTATTTGTTTTCATTTCAACATTTTAATGTTTCGTCCGATACAACCCTCCAAAATTTTAAATTAGCCAAAAATAGAGTTTGACAAAAATTTGTTTAAAAAGTAAGAATTCTTTTTTTTTTAACCAAAGTTTTCAATTTATGTTTGGAACTTAGTACAGCATAATTTAGTGTAAAAACTAATTCTTTACAAATAAAACAAAAAGTGTTATGATTGAAATGGCTTACGTGTCCGATACTACCCGACCTTCCCCTACTTGCTTCGACATCTTTAATAGTAAAGAAAACTCCCTCTGTCTCTCAGGAACTTATCAGCAAATGAGCGAACTAAAGAATGAAGGGGAACGCATCTTAACTTAGGTCAGCATTTGAATGAAGGTACAATTAGTTGACTAGACAACTTGACAGCTTAAAAGCAAATTCGTAGACCAGCAACATGTCAAAGTGTAAACAGTACAGTACAACAAAAGAAAACAAGCTAACTCATTTCCGCACATGTAACTCCTTTACCGCACATTGGCTCAACAGACAATTTCCTTGCTTTAGAGGTCTAATGTGCAGGAATTGCAAGTGAAGGTGAATGAATTTTTCTCTCATAGCCACTTGTTTCTTTCTTTTTCCCTGTTCTTCTGAAATTAATTTCAAGTTATCTTTGAAAAACTTTGAGTTAAAGGAAGTTAACTTCGAGATATCGAGAATAATTCACATGGAATTAAAGACAAAGGGGTTGGGACTTGACAAAAACTTCGAGTTATAGTAATATTCGAGTTATCGCGAATGGACTGTATTTCAAAATGTTTCCTATTTCGTAATCTGAAACAAAAATGTGCTGTATGAAACGTGTACTATTTTCAGCTGCTAATTCATTGTAATGCCAGAACCAGCGCTTTAGTCGGGTGAAAAACCCGTACGATAAACCAACTCATCTTCAGTGTTTAAACGCAATCGACTCCATTGACTATATGTCTGCTATCTTCTGATATTGGAATGCAGTGGCAGATCTAGAACTTGAAGGGCGGAGGGGTAACCTAGGTACAAGTGGGGAGTCACTGTTTTAGAGAGTCTTTCTTCGCTTTCGCTGGAACTCTCAATCTTGAGGACGGGGGGGGGGGGGGGTAGCTCCAAGGGGGACAAACATTCTTATTTAAACAATATTTGGTAAATTTTCTCTACAAAAGGTCCCCCATCCCTCTCCTGAAGAATTTAAGACTTTAAATATGTGTTAGGTTTCTTAGTTACGAAAAAACCTTATGTAGTACACTGAAGAATATAAGTACTTTTGCAAACATTTTAAAGGTTTGAAAACACTATAAGCACCTCAAATGGATATAAAGCTACAAATTACCGTCCCATAGCCAGAGCCGAGGCGGAACTGTAAGCAAGCACCGAGAAGGTCAGTCACAGCATCCAGAGATGGTAACTGCCCTCTAGCTTTGTTCTCAACAGACTGGCGTAGCCAAAATCATGCTCAGGCAAAGACCTCATATTCAGTTGAGTAGATTATCACAGTGGTAGGTAAAAATACATTCGGATAACAGCAAGGGAGTCGGGACCAGGGCCCGATCAAGCCAAACTGATGCCCAGGTCCTGAGTAGATGTTGGTGCCCCCCCTCCCCTTAGAAAATCCGCGCAATTTTAAAGTCAATGTTTCATACTAGAAACCTAATTACTAGAAACTACATTTTAAAGGAACATTACTACATTTGAAAGGAAACTTGGGATTTGAATACCAAACGCTTGATAGTCACCAAACTAATCACAGTTAAAATTGCCTCTTAAGGCGAAACAGAGTTAAAAAACAATTTAAAATTGCCTCTTAAGGCGAAACAGAGTTAAAAAACAATTTAAAATTGCAAAAAAAAAATATCTTACTAATTCTGACATCAAGCTTTAAAAAAGCTTCTTTCTGGCTTTAACAGAGGCAAATGTGTCGATAAAATAATTGAAATGTATGTTTGATGTCACAGAATTTTCAATGGTCAATAAGGAAAATGCCTGTAAATTATCGTGAGAAACGCAGCTTCTCAAATGATTTTTTATTCTTTTCAAAAATGAAAAGGAACGTTCACTGGAACAGTGGAACAGCTGCTGATAGGCAAGGTAAAAAGAAGCTGCAGGGGTGAATTCACCTTCAGAAATGTACGTGTAATGTTTAGTGATCTTATCCTTTTAAAACATTCTCCAGGAGAAGGGTTACCTTTTGCAAAAATTTGAAAGCATGTTAATTCTTCTGGAACATGTTCATCTATGTCCAGCAGGGGCGGCAAATAGGGGGTGCGAGAGGGGGCAGTTGCACCCCCAAATTTTTCACTAAGAATAATATAAAATGGTAAAATTCAATTTAGATAACTTAGAAAAATTTGCCTGAATTTTCAGAACAGAAAAAACTGATGGAGGATAAGTGTTTGCCTTAACTAAAGAAGTAATCTCTTCATATGGGTTAAATATTTCAAAATTGAGTAATCTATGTTATGATGGTGCATCTTGTATGAGATACCCGTACAGTGTAGAAACTGTGCAATTTTTACGCGTAAATTCCATGTCATTTTACATAAATTTTTATGCTCATATTATAACTTAATGTTCAGCTAGTAAGTGTTCATTGATGCCATGTACTAGAAACACATTTTAGCAACTCGGTGTATCATATGCTTTCATGGAAACTTTTTGTAAAGATATGCTATTTTTGAAAAACATCTCACATCAAAAAATACTTTCACATCAACAAATGTATCTTGAGACTCTTTACTTGACAATCTCTCTCTCTGAGTGACACAAGATGGTCTTCAAGATTTATAACAACCCCCTGGAAGAATTACTGGAAAGCGATCTTTTCATTGATAAAAAATTTGATGTCATTTTAATATGTATGCCTTTGTCTGAATTTTTTGTTTACTTTATTTATACTGCGGAGCGTTTTTTTTTTTTTTTTTTTTTTGATAAATGCTACACTCTATCATAAAAATTTTAATTCGCTAATCTTAATTCTTGGATTGACAATTGAAGCTCTTAGTAATTTTCGCATTAATGCATACTTGAACCAGGTGTGGAACTTTGTGACAGAACTTTTCGTAACAGTTTTTAATGTATGCCAATGTGGAAGAGGTACAAAACCCAGATGAAGTTTTAGTCAAAATATTAAATCAATATTTTGAATAAATTGATCAATTCAGCTTCTCAAGAAATTGAGACAGGATTTAATGAGATATATTTACTATTGGTCTTAACTTCAATATTATGTAGGTCGGTTATAGAAAGCGAAAAAGAAAATATTACACTTATAAGTAATAGCATGAGGGAAGAGGAATTGTTTTGTGAATTGTGACTATACTTTTTAATGACAGAAAATAAATACTAGCCTATTTAAAAAGCTTTCTTGGTTATTTTAAAGAGAGGAATCCAATGGAAATGTGCTTTTTTTTTGACATAACTTTCTTGCTTCCATTGTTTTTTGACTGTTTCAATCAGGTCAGTCATTTGAAAGATGACTTTCGTGATTAAATTGAAAAACCGACGTAAATAAAGCACAAATTTACACGAAAATACAGCATATAGCTATTTCAAGGCTACAATAATGGAGCCTCTTCATTGGTGTAAAAAACTACGCACACAACCAGAAAACCAATTTTGACTTTTGTGTCTCGGGAGGTTAGAGAATCGCTTTCGAAGCGCAATGAGGCAAAGCAAGACCTTCCTCTTTAGCAATACTGGCAATAAATTAAGTCACTGGATATTGATTAAGTATAGTAACAAAATTTTCTGTTCTTCCTGACTCCAAAAATAGCAGATTAAAACTTTACTAAAAAATAAAAACCAGTACCGAGATATTTTGTGAGATAACTTATAACAAAATAAATTTAAAGCTTCGGTCGAAAAATGTTTAATTGTTCTTTACAAACCTAATTATTCTTAGCATTAAAACCATTTAATTATCAGTTCTTGTTAACCAATATGTATTTTATACCGTACTGAGGAAATTCATGTTCAAGAAACTCGATCCTCCAAACGAAATGCTGAAATGCCGCCCCTGATGTCCAGTAAGTTACCGCCCTATACCCAGGGCTAAGGCAGAAATACATGAAATACACCGCCAGCTCAGTCAATTCCAGCCGAGGCCTGCAGTTTCGTGCTTATTAGCACTCATCAGCCCGGCATAGGACTAACTGAGCTGGAGGTGGAAAACCTCTTAAGGAAGCCAAGAGTGCCAAACAGTGCCAAACCAAGAGTGCCAGCCTGCAATATTCGAGTTGAACCGAACCATTGTTTCGGTCACTCGTCTGGTCAGTGCTAATTCTATGTCAGCTACCAGTTTATTTTTCACTCTTGGCTTCCTTAAGAGGTTTTCCACCTCTAGCTCGGTTAGTCCTATGCCGGGCTGATGAGTGCTAATAAGCACAAACTGCAGTCCTCGGCTGGAATTGACTGAGCTGGCGGTGTATTTCATGTATTTCATCTATGTCATCCGAGTAATCATTTTGAAATTCCAGAGCTAAGGGACAACGACTTCTTTATGCGAAATGTTTTTAACTTTATGAGGTTTTGAGCTGATTTTTTAAAAAAAATTGAGCCTCCACTCCCTTAAAGTTGAGAAAAAATAAAATGAGCTTTGAAAAAAAAAAAAAAAAAACGAAAAAAAAAATTTAAGTAAGTAAGTAAGTAAGTGAATTTAGGCTAAGCTATTTTGGTGCCCCTAAATTTGTGGTGCCCAGGGCCTCAGATCCGCCGGACTGTGCCTTAATCAGGCCCTGGTCAGGACCCTCCTGTAGAAACTTGCAAAATTGATGTCAAAAACAAAATTTTTGGAACGTTTTGGTGGTAATGTTAGGTGAAATGGGGTTGAGGTTCTTTCCTGAATCATTTGAACTATAGTCAATTTTAAGTTGTCTTTAGTAATATTTTAGGATTGAATTCTCCTTCCAAAAAAATTGCATAGTTTAAAAAAAAGGAAATTTTTAAGCTATCTGTGATGACATTAAGGTGATGGGGAAGGTCCAGGGGCTCTCTCTGGAAATTTTTTGTTGTGGAACTCAGGAAAACACAGTTACAGGCTATCTATGGGGGCGTTAAGAGAAGAAGGTTTTGGAGATTTACTGAAGAAATTTTTTAAAATTTGAGTCTCTAAAAAGGAATTTTACGCAATTTCTGGTGAAGTTTCTTTATTAGGCGGTCTTTTTGACGTAGAACTCGCAAATTTAGGCTGACACTGGTGATGTTTAGGAAATGAAGAGGGGTGGAAAGATTTTGTCAGTGAAGTCTGAAAGACGCAATTTTAGGCTATGTTTGGTGACGTTTAGGAAATGGGAAAGTTTGGAAACTCTCTATGAAAATATTTCAACAACTAAGTCTTCAAACTAAGTGTAATCCGGGGACTCCCCTAATATGTATCAAAGTTTAGGTCCAGAAGTGCAATTTTCAGCTGCATTTAAAGATGTAAAGTGTGCAGGGAAGAGTTTTTTTTTTTTTTGGCTAAATTTGAAATTTTTAGGAAACAATTTATATTATCTTTTATGGTAAAGTGAGGAAAAGAGCGAGGGTTTGGAGATTTTTGCCATCAAATTCAAAATCCTTAAAACGCATTTCAGGCTCTCTTGGATGATGCTAGAAAAGGTGTGGGAATTTGGGGCTGTCTTCTGAAATTTTTTGACATTGAAGTTCCGAAAACAGAATTTAAGGTTATATTCTGATATAACGGGTGCCCAAGGAAATGTTTCAAGCTTGAAGGCCTAAAAATGCACCTTTTTAGTCACTTTAAGGGAACAAAGGGTGTTTGGGAAGTTTCCCTACAAGTTTTTGACATTAAGGATAGAAAGGAATATTAAACACTTTTTATGGTAATGTTAGGGCAAAGAGTTGGAGGTTCGGAAGCTCTTCTGCCTCCTAAAAACATATTTAACTTTCACTAAACCAGCAATAAAAATAGATATGGAAAAGAAGTTCCACACCAGAAGTAGATAGAAATTTAAAGGACAAAATAACATTTTATTCTATGTTAAGGGCGAAAGTTTGAGTAAATTTGAAAAAAAAAAAAAAAAAAAAAATGTTAGAAAATTTGCTCCGGAAATAATCAAAAATTGAGAGCTAGAAATGCAATTTGCAGTAATCTTTGAAGACATTAGAGGAAAGCGGTGGTCTCCCCTGAAAGTTTTCCAAAATTAGAGGCCTAAAAACAGTTTTAGACTCTCTTCGTAAAGGTATTGCAGTATTTTAAAGCTCTGAAAATTCAGTTTTATCTAGGGCAAGTTCTGACCTCATAGGGAGGGGGGGGGGAATATAGCCCCCTTACCATGAAACGAAGTAAAATATATGACTGTGTTAATGTGAAAGTAATAACTTCAGATAAAAACCTCGATAGCAGGACAAAGCCATCTGCATAGATGTGAAATACAGATTCATAGAGGTAAGTTGTGGCAAATGAAAGAAAGGAATTGCTTTTTCAAGGAGTATTTTGTAAAAAGAAAGGAATTGCTTTTTCAAGGAGTATTTTGTATTTCTTCATGCAAAAGCATATGATGCTTTTGCATGAAGAATAGTCATGCAAACTACCGGCATGTTTTGCATGCCGGTAGTCAATAGCATTTTCCATTTTTAATTGTTTTTCAAAGTTAGTCGCCGACCCCCCGCTAAGGATCACCTGTCAACCACAGTTTGGGAAGCCCTGATCTACGCTGTTGTCATCAAGATTTTTAAATTTCCCTCATGAGTTTGGGGCCAAATGTTAGGCATCTGGCACTCTCCCCTTACCCCCAACCCCTCCAAAAATTCTAAAAACTAATATTGGTACTTGAATTTTCTTCAGAACGTTGTAGTGAGACAGTAAGATCCTCATTTCTGCTTCCAATTCCTCGCACTTTGTGTCAGCCTGAAAGAGATGTGCATTTCGTCAGACAGGGTTGTTATGTTCGAAATCTTTTGTTTAAAACAATGTTCAATACTATTAATCAGGGTTGGCAAGTTTTTGCCAGAGGCAGAAAAAACCATGGAAAAAACCACGGTTTTTACCGCCCGGCAAAAATAGGTTTTTGCCAAAGTGGCAAAAATAGATTTTGGGTTAACAACTTATGGACAGTTTTTTTTTCTCTTTATATAAAAGTAAAAGCATGAAAAGATTTTGATAAAAGGCTTTGCCATTTTCTGTAGAGTGAGCTAGTATCACTAAAAAGTAGAGTGAATATAGAATGCACATATTGATCAGCTTTTTTTTCTTCTTTTTAAATTCTTCTCTTGGCTATCCATTTTCCCAGTAAGTGAGAAAAAATGCATTGTTTCTTTAGTGAGGAAAAGTTAATATTTTTCTATATTCAAGTAAATATTCTGTTATTGATTAAATAACTTAAAAATCTTAGTGGGATCAAAAAAAAAAAGTGATTAATTAAATATATATATATAATTATAATTCAATTATTTTATTAATTTACTAAGCTTAAGTAAACATTCTTTGTTTTAGCATTGAAGGAATTGGCTCATTCTGAAAAAATTGTTTTAGCAAACATTTAAAATCTTAAGTTTTGCAATCCCGACATTTGTTTTTTTATTCATTTTTCACCTTATAAATTAGAAGTAACATGGAGAGACATAACTAAAATATTAAAGTGCATTATTTATATTATATTGTCACTATTTCTTGATTAACACCACAATGCTACTTTATTTGCAATTAGGTTTTTGCCATTTTTTCCATTTTTGCCATGGTTTTTTCCACTGGCCCGGCAAAAAAACCTTTCTGCCGGCAAAAAACCCAACCCTGCTATTAATGTAATGAGTATTCGGTCCGTATCAGCAGACCTAGATAAAATGTATAACTGTCTGTGTACTCAAATTTCTTTAAATATTTCTACAAGAAAAAAAAAACATTGTGTGCCTCACAAGTCCCATATTACCGCCAAAAGTTAAAACTTATAGTTATATGAGAATGGAGTGCCACTATGCAACTCCAGCATGTTTTTTTCAGTTTTATTCTCTGCTTTTTGAGTAAAAACTAGAAGAACCACAAAATTCATTAGTAACAGATGTCGCTCAATTAAGAAGTTTTTTTTAAACTGGGGATGCGAAGGGGGACGAACGGGTTTAAAAGAACAAATCCTTCACAACGATCTCCTAAAAATTAACGACCGTTCTTTAGAACGGTGAGCAGTTTGGAACATTACATTAATGATGCATTTGTGATAAAATTGCATTGTAAAAATAAAAAAAAAATAGAATAAGAATCATCTTTAAATTTTTAACAATCAACCAATCACAAATTTTCTCAATACAATAACATATTAATTTTTAACCATTTTTACTCTTTTTGTTTTATTCATTATTTTTCTTTTATTTGCATTTTTTTCAATGCATACATTAGTAATATTTTATGTACAGTAGAAACTCCCTTAAGGGACACCTCTAGTTAAGGAATAGTTTCCTGGTCCCATTCCCTTTGAATAGGGACCTCCATGTACTTCCCTCTAATTAAGGGACACTTTATTCAAGGGACAGTCACAGAGGGGAAAAAAATAAAAAAAAAAAAATAGGTACAAGTGCATAAGAAAGAGTGAATTTACTGGAGTTCTAGTTTCACTTTTCCTCTAAAAATTAATTGAGGAGAGTTTAACCATTAGCATATGTTGAAGAAAAAAGTATACATTGTAAAAGTCTTGCCGAAAGTTACATGCACGTTTTGCCCACCCAGATATTTATTTAAGTAGGCTCAGGGCCAAACGTGAGGGCACAAAAACTGACTAGCTTTTTATATAAAAATTGAAATGTGAAAGCTAATTGTAATTCACAATGTCTTGCATTGTAAATTACATGATGTGAAGCAAATTCATGCAACAAATTACTTATAAATAATGGCTTTATGCTGCAAAACTTTGGTCTTACCAAATTTTTGACTAAATTATAATTAATAAAATAATAAAAACTTTAAAAAATTATTAGGTGTGAATTTTATTTTGTTGTGTATGAAAAATGAAAAGTATTTAATCTTAAATGTTGTACAGTCTTGAGCAAAGAAGAGACCGAGGGGAGTTCAGTTGTTCAAATTTATTAAAATGCAAGATGTTACGGGGCTGAAGTTTAGCAATGAAAACAGGACAAGGGGTCATTGTTTTAAGCTATTTAAATCTCAGGCTAACATGGATATTAGGAAAAATTATTATTATAGCAGGGAAGTGGAACCTTGAAACAGCTTACCAGAAGAGGTGGTAATGAGCAAGGGAGTAGATCGTTTTAAGAGGGCCATTGATCTTCACTGGGGATTGTAAATTGACTAGAACCAGTCTAGCAGGGCCCAGAGCCTGTTGCTGGTTGTCACTTTTGTACTTGTATTTGTATTAATATAAGTTGATAACAAAATTAAACTGAGTTAACACACTACATGCATTTAAATTAAAATATCCCTGAAGAAGGGACATTTCTAATTAAGGGACATAATGTCTGATCCCATTTGTTCCTTATTGAGAGGTTCTACTGTACAAAGATTTTAATATACCGTATTTTCCTGTGTATTATCCGCGGGCGGCCTATAATCCGCAGGTCCTAAAATCGGCCTGAAGAAAAAAAAGCTTCGTATAATCTGTGGCGGCGTATAATCCACAGATAATACGATGTAAAAAGATAAAGTTTGAATTTAACATACCATTTGAGCAACTAAACTAAAAATATGAAAAAGTAATTACTTTGAAGGCATAATCAAAATTAATCTGAAATATAATCTAAAATATAATGATTTCTTCTTGAAATCTTGATTATAGTACGCTAATTACTTGAAAAACAAAGAGTCAAGACAAAGGAGCAAACGGTCTTATCTTGTGCAAATGGCTACCTTTTTCACTGTAATCTTGCTTATTTTACATAACCTGAATCGCCAAGAGGAACATTCAAGCAACGTAAAATAACCAACATACAGGCAGGCAGCGAAGAAGAACATGCATGCTTCGTAAAATAAACAACATTCAGTCGGCGTACGGTCTCCATCGGTGAATCCTACTGT
Source organism: Uloborus diversus (assembly GCF_026930045.1). Taxonomy (NCBI): domain Eukaryota; kingdom Metazoa; phylum Arthropoda; class Arachnida; order Araneae; family Uloboridae; genus Uloborus; species Uloborus diversus. The sequence continues at coordinate 8,156,409 of NW_026558098.1, read as the reverse complement.
AAAAATATTGAGGTTCAATACGTTGGCGTTAAGCGAAAAAAAAAAATCACAGATAATCCGCACATCATAAACTTTACCTTTTTTAGCAGATAATCCGCGGATTATACGCAGAAAAATACGGTATACATTTTTTATGAGTACATATGCATTACATAAATACAAGTATTATATCAAAACAACTGATGGTTTGTGGAGGAAAAGTGCAGCCAAATTTTTAAAACCTATTGAATTAGCAGTTTTCAGTCAATAAAAAATTCAAAGAAAAAAATGAAAAACAAACATTAATAATTATGAGCTCTAAAAAATAACTATCAAAGAATCTCCACTCACTATTTGTCGTTCAAACTGCACAATAGTGCCTACTGCTTCTTCAATCTGAAAATAAAGTCAGAACTCTTCAATACCAGACAATGTGTAATGTATTTTAAGCGACGCACGCCCTGAAAATGCAGCATCATAATATATTTTCACGGAAAAATAATTTTAATGTATGCACCGTACCCGGTATAAGCACCATACCCAACATTTAACAACTTAAAAGCACAGTAGTAAACAAAGCAGGAATGAACTGCAAATGAAAAAAATATTTTTAATTAACGTAACTATACTGTCTCCTCAGCAATAGTAAGGTATTTAAACCCATAAATAACACAAAGTTATCTTGCTGTTGCTCTGAGGCGACGATATACACTTTACTGTAAATATTAGAGATGTACCGAGTAGCACTTTGGCCGAGTAGCCGAGTACCGAGTACTCGGCCTTTCACTACTCGACCGAGTAGTGAGTTACCGAGTACCAATTATGTTTTAAGAAGAACCACCGACACATACGTAGTGCATTTTGAACTTATTGGAACCTTCATGTCCATATAATAGTTTTTAAAACAATATTCGAGCTGAAATTTAACTATGCATTATGTAAAAAATTTTGTTTGTGTCAAAAATTTTTGAAAAATGTTACTTTTAAAATTAAAAATGAACAAAAGGTATGATTAATCAAGTTAGAATTAAAACAAATTATACCAATCTATTATAGTTCTAGTCCGCCAAACATAAATAATTTTTAAAAGCAAATACAGGAACACTGCAGACACATACTTCTGCTTTACAAGGAAAGTCTTTTTCAGGGCATAAAACGTGAGATAATGAATGTAAAGACATTTGACAAAAAAATCCGACTTTTGTCCGACGTTTTTAAATCCATGAGCTCACATTTTATGCATTGAAAAAGGCGTTTCTTGTAACGCCAAAACACGTGTCTGCAGTGTTCCTGCACATTTGTGCTTTTAACGTTGTTTTGTTTGGTTTTATTTTTTGAGCAAAAAGTTATTTTTATATTCCTTATAAATAATTTTTGTTCGTAGCAAAAATCCATTTAATGATATGCAAATTCCATATTTTCTACACTTACCTTTTTTGCCCAATTTTTCATAAATAAATTTTATTAACTTTGGGGACATTAAAATAAAGATTTATTCCATTGAAGCAATCTAAACTTCATTATTCTCAAAATTTAACCTTGGCTTGTAAATTTGAACTGTTAGTAATTGCAGTAAACTATATACCTGCGTTTATTGTAATATCTGTCTTGAACAATATTCAATTTTATGCAACTACTTGGTATTGGCCGAGTATCTGATCAAAATTTGGCCGAGTACCGAGTACTAGGCAAATTGGTCGAGTACCGAATAGTTACGGAGTACTCGGTACGTCTCTAAATATAATTGTTTTACCTGGAAAGAAGACATTGGTTGGTTCTCCAGATTGTAGACAATAAGACAATTTTATAAGTGTGCATATGCAATGTGGATATTTAGGACTCATCAAGTGTAAGTGATTTTATTGACTATTTTGTTATATTTTTAAGTGATTTCATGCCATTTTAACGTGTTCCTTTTTTTTTTCTTTCCTTGAATGATCTTAAAAATATGAATAGTTTAGAGCTTTTGGTGATAAAAATTTGAGTGCATTTTGATTTATTTCATTAATGTAGTAAACGAAGTAATAACAAGTATTGATTTCCATTTATTAATTTGAACACCTTGTTGCCATACTGTTGTTTCAAGTACTTTAAAGTTTATTCTTAACGTGATTTCAATTTTGGCATAAGAACAATTAATGTTTTTGCAACAGTTTTTGAATAAATTGCAAAACTTATACAATTTTAAGGAATTTCACTAAATAATATTAATAATAATAAATATATATTGATGTAAAGAGCGAGAGAGAACGCTGATAGAGTGTAGTGAAAAAAAAAATTGTGCCCCCCTAAAAATATTTTCTGGTTGCGCCCCTGATTTCAAAGGGGGGGGGGGCTTGAGCCCCCCCCCATATGGGCGCCTATGCTTCTCTTTAATGCCTCGCCAATGTCAAAATCTCTGGCCTAAGTAGCACAAAAATATGAATTGACATAGAAATGATATAGTTCGGCGTTTGAATCCCAAACAATAACAGATAAGGATCTTGAAACACAGAATTATGTCCAAGTATGTTTTTTCGCCGACTTGATTTAAAAAGTGATTTTTTCGGCTCATTTCACTGTTTAAAATCAATTAATTAATATTAAAAGTGTTGACATAGTAACATTCTTATTTATATAGAAATGAGGAGCAAACATCAAAAAACGTTTTTCGATGTTAGAAACCAGCAATTTTTTTGCTTTTCATCTTGTATGCGCTATGCCGCTTATTCCCGAAAATACAGTACGGGGAATAAATCAAAGAGTCCTTATTTCAAACGTCATTGTTAGAATACCATGTCACTTTTACTGTGACTTTTCAAACTAAAACTACATGCATATTATTATTGACTGAAAACTGGAATATTCAAAACTTATAGGCCACCTTCTACATAATTTTTCCTAGTATTTACAGTATTTTTTCTGTATTTACTAGAGACGTACAGAGTACTCGGTAACTACTCGGTACTCGGCCTACTCGGCCAATTTGCCGAGTTCTCGGTACTCGGCCAAATTTTGATCAGATACTTGGCCAATGCCGAGTAGTTGCAAAAAAATTGAATATTGTCCAAGACAGATATTAAAATTTATAAAAAAAGCGCAAGCATATATCTCATATTCTGCAATCATTTACAATTCAAATTTACAAGTCAAATTTAAATTTTGAGAATAATGACGTTTGTGATGCTTTAATGGAATAAATCTTTATTTTAATGACCTCAAAGTTGATAAAACTTATATATTAAAAATTGTGCAAAAAAGGTAAGTATAGAAAATATGACATTTTTATATTAAAAATGGGTTTTTGCTACAAACAAAAATTAGTTATAAGAAAGATAAAAATACTTTTGCTTAAAAAATAAAAGGAAATAAAACAACGTTAAAAGCACAGTGCAGACACGTGTTTTGGCATTACAAGGAATTCCTTTTTCAATGCACAAAATGAGGGCTCGTTGATTTAAAGGCATCCGACAAAAGTCGGATTTTTTTTGTCAAATGTCTTTACATTCTTTAGCTCACATTTTATGCACTGAAAAAGATGTTCCTTGTAACGCAGAAACACATGTCTGCAGCGTTCCTGCACATTTGTTTTATTTGTTTTTAAAAATTATTTATGTTTGGTGGACTAGAACTATAATAGATTGGTATAATTTGTTTTAATTCCTACTTGATTAATCATACCTTTTATTTATTTATTTTTAATTTTAAAAATATTTTTTTTTTAAATTTTTGACATAATTTTTTTTTTAAATAATACGTAATTAACATTCAGCAGGAATTTAGTTTTAAAAACTCTTATATGGACAAGGAGGTCTATACTACTATTCCAATAAGTTCAAAATTCATCACATCTGTGTCGGTGGTTGTTCTTAAAACATAATTGGTGCTTGGTAACTTGGCCGAGTACTCGGTAACTCGGTACTCGGCCGAGTAATGAAAGGCCGAGTACTTGGTACTCGGCTACTCAGCCAAAGTGCTACTCGGTACGTCTCTAGTATTTACCCATTTCCCCAACCCAAATTAGTTTTGGCAGAGAAAAATCCAATCCCCAAACTCCAAAAAAACACCTAAGTTTGAAAATGAACTGTCCACAAAATTCTGAATTTTAAAAAATGAATCTTTGCATCCATCTGCAAAAGTATTCTATTTTTTTAAACACATCCTGATAAAATTTCTTTACGATTATTGCACAATTATTGTAAATATTGTTAACTTTTTTCTTAAAAGCTACTTCACAAAATTCAAATTAGAGTTTTCAAAAAATTTGCAAGAACAGTCTCTTGCAAAATGCATGGAATAAGCCATCCATCATATATATACATTTATTGTAGGGGAATGTGGGGCAAAGTGAAAAGGTTAAGATGACTGAGTTTTTTCAAAATGAACAAATCGGAAATTTGTTTTTAAAATTACAGTACACAAAGAAAGAACATTGTATTTTAAAAGAAAACTAGATTTGAAATGGTATTTTTTATTTTTTGCAACTAATTTGAGTCTTCAAAAAAAAGTGGAAAATTTTCACTTTTTTTTTCATGGGGTAAAGTGATAAATGCAATATTTTTCTAATGAAATATTTTCGACTTGATTACAAAACATATTTTTGATTAAAAGAATGAATAAATAAAAGGTTGAAAGAATAAATGAAAAGATAATGAAACAATAAACGAATAATTAAATGAATAAATCTATTATATGTGAAGAAAAATAAATAAGCGAGTAAAAGAATGAATGAATAAGAGAATAAGTGAATGAATAAGAGAATAAATAATGAATGAATGAATAAGAGAATAAGTGAATGAATGAATAAGAGAATAAGTGAATGAATGAACAAATAAGTGAATAACTATAGGAAGAAATGTAAATGAATTAATGAGTGAAAATGAAAGTGATTTATATTAAATGATTGCATGAGTAAATAAAACAAACTATTTCACTTTACCCCACGTGTACTGAATAAATAAATGAAAAGATAATGAAACAATAAACGAATAATTAAATGAATAAATCTATTATATGTGAAGAAAAATAAATAAGCGAGTAAAAGAAAGAAAGAAAGAAAGAGAATAAGTGAATGAATGAACAAATAAGTGAATAACTACAGGAAGAAATGTAAATAAATTAATGAGTGAAAATGAAAGTGATTTATATTAAATGATTGCATGAGTAAATAAAACAAACTATTTCACTTTACCCCGCATGTACTTGATTAATTGTACAATTTATTTAAAAAATAAATAAATTTAATATTAACTAAACTAATACTGCATTGAATATTAGGGAACCCAATTAATATTTAAAATGTTAATAACAAGAACTTTATTATTTTGTGGCAATAAATAATTTTTTACTTATAGCAAAATACTATAATTTGAGTACCAATTTTTTAAAATTGTCTATATTACCAAATGCTTTAATCTTCGGCGGTATTTTTTTCCTGACTGGAATAAACTATGGTACATATGGTACTACAAGGTTAAAATAATACCAGATAGGTGGAGCTAAAAGCAAAGTAAATATTTCACCATTTCACTTTGCTCCTTTAGTTCACTTTGCCACATGTTCCCCTATATATATATATACAGTGGCTCCCAAAAGTGTTCGTACACTTTAAATTTTTTTAGTAAAACCAAAATAATGCAAAACTGAATTCAAATATGAAGTTTTTTCACATCATTCCTATGTCATTCTAAATCAGAGTTTCCGCTACGGTCGCATTTTTTGCATAATGCGAAAACACTATCTTAATTGCGACAATAAAGCAATGCATTTTCGCTTTTTTGCTCAGAGAGGAATTCATCCTAGAGAGGAAACATGCATGGCGATAATCAACTTAATCTTTTAAAAATCTTAGCTAAGATTTTTAAACTACTATTAAGTTCAATAACTAGTCTTATCCAGCATTATGTTCCCCCAATAACTGCTTTATTAGGAGGATGGGACTGCAACGTTCTAAACACCAATCGTGTTTTCTTTTTTTATTTTATATTTAAAAAAAATAGTTGCTGTACTTATTTCTTCAAAGATGTAACAGATGAAATATGAATTTTATTTTCAACTGGAGATGAAACATACTGAGGCATATATAAATATATGAGAATGTGTAACATTTTAGCATTTTGCTAACATTTTTCCCTCAATTTTAGCTTTTATGTTAAAGAACTTTTGAATCCAGCTTAAACCCTGTTCTAAATACAACCCTGTAGTTTTTTCAAAATATTGACGGATCTTCTTTTTGAAATGGGTCATAAAACGAAGAGACAGAAATAATACACCACAAAAGTCATCGTACACTCAAATATTTTCGAATAAATTCATGATTAAAATTATCATACATAATTTTTTTTATTATTTTTGCACTGTGTTGACCCTTAAGAGTCATTTGGCTTTAATTTTTTGTTTATTTATTTCTTAATATTGTGCTTATAACTTTAAAATGGCTGGTATTCGTAAAAAAACCAAATACCATTCGAAATTTGAATTTTTTCCTCACGCTGCAGGTAAATTGGTTTAAAATGTCTCTAAATTAGTTAATTTATTCTATTCGATAGTAAAGTGCTTGGTAAAATGCTTAAAAAAAAAGAATCGGACAGAAAACAAGGCAAGAAAAGGTCAACCGGCAAGGTTGACAAAGCATGATCGGAGATTTACAGTTAAAGAATTTATGAAAAATACATTTGAGTGCTGTAACAGTTTCTGCAGAATTTAATGAAAAAACTTAGATTTAATTTTCACCTAAAATTGTTCGTTAAGTTCTCTGATTACTGGATTAAATGGGAACTCTTCCCGCAGAAATTTCTTGTTCGTGCGAAAAAACGGAAAGCTTAGGCTTTTTGTCGCAAAATAAATGATAAATAAGCTCCAAAGCTGTTTTTGAATAACGTCTTACTTACAGATGAAATTAAATTCCACATTTTTGGTTAAATTGTTGTATAATTGTCAATAGAAGAAAAAATGAGGAACTTGATTTTAAGAACTTAGTTGGATCAGTTTATCAGGACAGTGAAGGGTTCTTGTGCGAGGGTGCATATCAACATCAGGACTTGGTAGTTTGGAATTTTTTGATGAAATAATAAATCATGCTGTTCATTTAAATATTTTAAAAACCAATTTTAAACTCTTAGCCAAAAATTTGGTTATCGGAAACAACTTTGTTTTTTATCAAGATAACGATAAGAAGCACACGCTTTCAACGTTTGCGTCTAGTGCCTCAAAAATTGTCCTAAAGTTTAGAAAGCACCCCTTCAATTTCCAGATTTTGAACTTAATGTAACATATTTAGCGATATCTGGAGGCTAAATTGCGAAAATACGGCTTTGAAACGAAAATGGAGCTAGAAACAGTAACACTCGAAGTGGGGTTGAACACTTACTCAGAAATTACGCAAAAAAGAGAAAGAAAAAAGAATGAAATCTATTCTCAGACGTTTAAAAGGTGTTGTTGATACTGCACAATATTCTACTAAATAATAATTTAATAAAAAGTTAGATTATTTAATAATATATAGACATTTTTAAAAGTGTACGAAGACTTTTGTGAAATAAAATTTCCGGCACTTTTTGGTTTTTTGATTTTTAAAAAATTATGTTTAAATATTTAAAAAAAAAATTCATGTAGTTTTGTTAAAAATTGATCATAGATCTTATAATTAAATACCCTATACCGAAATAATAATTCCAACCAATGGATAGGGTCTTATTTCATTGAAAGTCACGCAGACCTGCCAACCTTATGAAAGGAAAAAAAGGGAGATCCACTCAAAGCTTTAAGGGAGAAAAAGGGAGATTTTAAACGATGCTATAATGAATAAAAAACACTGTTACATCAAGTATTTCTAGTTTAAAGTAGATTAATGTTACACAATGTGTTAATTTAGTACCATTCCAGTGCAGTTCTTTAAAAATTCATGTACTGTAGATTGAAAACGGTTGACAGACAGTTTGAAAAAATATAATGAATACAGATATAATCAATTGCTTAAGTTTTATTTTATTTTTTAAATATTCGCGACACTTATTCAAAATACAATATCATATTCTATTATAAGTTATTATTTTTCTCAATATCAGATAAAAGTTACAAAAATCAACCTTTTTTTTTCCTGTTAATGCAATTTCTATATATTATATTACATGTTGAATCTCAAGTTAATTTTTTTTTAAGAATTTTTTTTAAAAATGTTTAATTTTTAAAAAAAAAGAAAAAAAAAAAGAATTAAAAAAAAAAAACGGGAGAAATGGATGCTCAAAGGTACAACCGGGAGAATGGAGTAAAAAACGGGAGTCTCCCGTGAAAAACAAGAGAGTTGGCAGGTCTGTAGGTGTATGAGTACTTTTGGGAGCCACTGTATATATATACAAGTGCCGTACACAGGCTTCTGTTTCGGGGCATCATTCCACAGTATTTTGACATTTGGACCACTTTTACTTTCTTCTTGATTTTAAATAAGGAAAAATATTTACCTAGAACCTAAATTCCACTAAAAAAGCCAAACTTTTAACCTGTCTCTTTAGTCTTCATCAATGATCCCCCATCTCTTTCAAATGCCTCGTTAATTAAACCATACAGATTAATGTTGTAGTAAAGCAGTTTAAAAATGTAACTATAGAAATGCTTTTACGTTTTCCAATGCTTTTTAGTGTGAATTATGCCTCACCAAGTCCTTCAATGTTTCTAAAAATTCAAGCAGGGCCGGACTCGATAGGGCGCCAACCTTATGGGAAAAAAAAGGTGCAAAAAAAAAGTGCATAAAGGAAAAAAAAGGTACAAAAAATAAATAAATAAATAAATAAAAAATAAAGGAAAGAAAAGAGAAATTCAACAACTAATTTTTTTTTTTTTTTTTTTTTTGAATCAGGTTGTAATTCAGAAACAAAGGGAAAATCAGTCCGATTTTTATGAAGATCATGTTTATGTGTTGAAATATTGATCACAAAAATATTAAAGAAGAATCTCTTCCGCTTCATGAGATCATAATTTTCAAAACTCGTATGTTGCCCTGTTTTAAGAGGGAAGCTGACAGACACATGGGTTACTAATGTTACCCACAAAAGAAGAAAAAGAAATTGAAAGCATTCCGCATTCTTTTCTGAAAAATTAGAATTTGAAAAGTTCAATGCTACGCCTGGAGCAAAGGATAGTCAGAGGGTAAATGATTCAGTTGTTTAAATTTATCAATATAAAAGATGTTAATGGGTTAAATTTTTGCACGGAAAACAGAAAAAGGGGACATTTAAATCTCAGGCGAATCTGCAAAAAATACTACTTCAGTAGTATTGTTGGCACTTGGAACAGCTGACCGGAAGAGGTTGAAATGAGGAATGGGGGGTATAGCTTTACGAGAGCCATTGATCTTCATTGGGGACTAATAAACTGCCTAGTTGGTCCTCATATCTGTATTTTTATTAAAAAAAAAGAACAATCCTAGAAATTTTCATGGTTTTCAATAAAAAAGAAAACCTATAGATAGGCTTTTTTAACTTTCTATCACAATGGAAAATAACTAAATCGTACCTTTTGTTACCTCAACTGACAAAATTCCAGGATAGTGACGTAAGCGCGTTACTTTACATTAGCCCTAGATATCAAATACGAAAAGAAGAAAGCTTTACGCAATACGTCTCTTCTCTTCAATAAAAGATGGGGCCGTGGTAGCCCGATCGGTAGAGTGTCGTATTCGTGGCCGGAGGGTTCTGAGCTCGAACCTCGACGGTCGAAGACCCACCTTCGTCATTAAAGGGGACTAGGCGACGTTAAATCATGGAGCTATGAGTAATAACTAGAGTAAGCACTAGAGTCCCTAGCACCAGGTAGCTATTAGCTCCTGTACTAGTTCTAAATTCTCATTAACTGTTCGATCCGGTGATGGTGCTGCCCTCTATTGGTGCATAAAATAATGGAGGCAAGGCACTTAATATGCAGTCAGGGGACTCTAGTGACTCTGAATAGGAATAGGAATAGGAATAGCATACGTTTTCCCTCCACATTTGCAATACACTCTTCTCGATTTTAATAGTATCTGTGTTGCTTACTCGCAACCGGCAGAAAAAATAAAGACTGTTTACGTTGTAGCGTGAGATAGCAGAATAATTTTTAAATCTGAATTTACTGATTAAATACTGCCAAAACGACTTCCGTTTGAAATTGATTTAGGAAAAATTTTGAATGTCAAAATAAATAGGTTCAGAAATTGGATTGATGTTCTGTGTATTGATTTCGTGTAAATGTTCCGAACTAAGAACATTGAAACTTTTGTTTTGCTGTAAATCTTTTCTCTTTTATCAAGTAGGTGTTTTAAATATTTTTTTACGAAATGTGAGAAATGCGAACGACGTTTTAAACATTTTGATTAAGTTTAGTTACTTACTCATTTAGAAACTGATGTTCAGTTTATCAAAATTTAGCATTTTTCATTCCGTACTTTTCTTTGCGTTTTGAAGATGGGTTCCTAAACATGCTCATTTGTAAACATTTTGTGTTATTGTTGTGAAATTATCTGTGCTGGCTGAACAATGTACTATTAATGCAAAAGTGTACTGACAGGAAATCAGTTTTTCTCATATTTCAACCTAAACATACCAGCCAGTCAGAGGCGGATTCAGGGGAGGGTCAAAGGGTCAGCTGCCCCCCCCCCCGTGACAAGATTTTATTAATGATTATTATTCAAACTTCAAATTTTTAGATCCGAAAAAATAGTATCCGGAATTAATGTTTCCCTTTTTTGCTTCATTCTGTAAGGTTTTTCTTCCCAGTACGTCATAATCCAAAGGATATGGCTGAGTTCGTTTACTGGGCTACTGCTATTATGAGTTTTTTGTTCATTTTCAAAAGAACAGTCAGCTATAGTGAGCTTAAAGTTTTTTCAGGGCACTCTTCCATTTGAAACCACAACGTTTTGTGTGCTATAAAATATTTATGTAAATGTATCCAACTATTTAGTACTGTAACGTGACCAGCCAAAGAAATATGATTTTTAGTGAAAATTTGGGGGAATATGATCCGTGGCACAAGTTACGCCATTGAAAAATTTAGGGGCAGGGGGTAATTTGAAAGGGTTTTGATCTAAATTTTTGGTGTGGGGGGGGGGAGTTGTAACATATGAGTGGGTATGCCATCACCCTTGGGGGGATTGGCATCCCTGTTTAACTGATTTTTTCTATGGTATAACACGCTGGTTATTGAAACTTGACCCCCCTTTCAAAAAATTCTGGATCCGTCTCTGCAGCCAGTCAAAATACTGATTATGAACTTTGCGTTGAAAATCTGCAATCATTTTATTGCATTCCCACATTTGACTTCAAGACTTTAGCTATTAGTTGTTTATCATAAACATTTTATTGCTTTTTGTATTTTGTGCATTATGAGTAATACTTGTTTGCGTACTGCTATATACCATGACTGGTCATTTGACTGTCCTATTTCTGTGCAGTATATGCAAATTTCAATAAGATTAGGACTCAATAGACGAAACTATTTGTAAAACGAGTGCGAGATAGTATCTTCAAATGACGACAGGGGCACCCCGATGGGAAGTCACTGTGACCTCCCAAAAATTTCATTATTGGGGAAATTTTGTCTGACTATTCGGCAAAATTATCATCATTTGGTTTACTTTGATTTGTTTTAAAAATAAGCAATTCCTAGTTTTTTTTTAAAGTTTTTAGGGTCATTTTCTATGTGAGACTTTTTTTATGTGGTCCCTATCCACTGCATAAAATTTTTTTTTTTAAACTGTGTTGCGAAAACAAATTTTTATAGCTACTCTTGAAGTTTCCAACAATTCTTTTTACACGCTTTTTTTCTGCAGTCCCTTTCCACCGCATATTTTTTTTTTTTAACTGTGTTGCGAAAACAACTTTTTATAGCTACTCATGAAGTTTCAAACAATTTTTTCATACATTTTTTTCTGCGGTGCCTTTCCACCGCATAATTTTTTTTTTAACGTTTGCAAAAACAACTTTTTATAGCTGCTCGTGAAGTTTCAAACAATTATTTCATACGATTTTTTTCTGCAGTCCCTTTCCACGGCATAAATTTTTTTTTTAAAACCTGTGTTGCGAAAACACTTTCTTATAGCTTCTTGTGAAGTTTCAAACAATTTTTTTTTACACAATTTTTTTCTGCAGTCACTTTCCACAGCATATTTTTTATTTTTTTTAACCTGTGTTGTGAAAACTTTTTATAACTACTCGTGAAGCTTCCAACAATTTTTTTGTACGATTTTTTCCTGCAGTCCCTTTCCACCACATATTTTTTTTTTAACTGTGTTGCGAAAACAACTTTTTATAGCTACTCGTGAAAAGTTTCAAGCGATTTTTTTCTGCCATTCCTATCCGCACAAAAACGGATTTGGGTGTAGGTACATATCTTGGAAGCTCATTGGTGGGGCTTGCGCTTCCACACCAAAGACCCAGATTAAGTGCTACTGACTCAGCCTTGCACCCCTTCAGTGGGTGGATAAAATGCGTACCAAAAGTGCTTGGGAACTAAACCCTGGGGTTCCGCATTTGGCTGACTATCTTACTGGAACATCTGCCTTGCACCCCAGGGTCTTCAGTCTCGTTAAATGAGATAGGCGCAGCAGGCGTTGTCACCCATGGGCTGTTGCACCTCTGAGTTTCGTTTAGTTTAGCATACATCTTGATAAAAAGGCCCCAAAGGAAAGAGCCTATTCATTGCAGATGAAAAAATGACATCTGAAGTTCATTCATATATTAAGCTTGGAGTGAAAAAAAATAGTTTGAAGCTTTTCTAAGCCAGAGCTTATTTTATAAAATCATCTCTGGCTTTTCTGAAGGGATGCGTCTAATCCAGAGGACTTTCTTCAAAAATCATTTGCTATTAATTTTTTTTTTTTGAAATGCTGCTAAAATTTTGGGTCCAAAACTGATACTTAATTTTACCTACTATATATATATATATATATATACTAGAGGACCCGACAGACGTTGTTCTGTTCAAACTTTGGAAATTGAAAAGTTAGAATATTTCAATAAACTTGAACCGTTTTGTTGAAAAAAATAAGTAAAAAGAAAAGGTTTTAAGCTGCTTGGTGTCAGAATGCGTATATTTATTTCAACTTGATTTATCAAATGCCCACTGAGCAGTTCTTTTATGAACTATTTTTTCTCTCGTACTTGATAGTTTGTTCTTTCAGCCATACTCAAAAGATAAAAAGCGTCCTCAGATATTAAGTGTAAAAATCTAACTACCCATCTAGAACAAACGGGAAATCCCGCTGCAACATCCCCATATGAAAAAGAATAAAACAATCGAAAGGATATCGTTTAGAAAAATGATAAGGGTAAAACAGTTCTCTGAATAAGCGAAAATCACTCATCCCTCTCCCCCCACCTCCCGATGTAAAATAAACACATTCTTCAGCTAAAATGACTAAAAACTCTTTAAAAACGAAAAATAATTCTTTAAAATTTGAAATATTTCGCCAAATAAACAAAAAATACAATAAATTACATTAACAGTATCTTTAAATTGTAAACAAATGATTGCGCAACTTTATTGTTTATAGTCAAAATCGTCATGCCACCACGTTACTGTAATCCAGCCGATCAGTGAGAGAAGCCAACTCCGACCGATTAGTGGTCCAATATTTTGAACCAAAACTTTTTAAGCTTCATATATTGCCTAATTTGTTCTTTCCACCAAAGATAAAGATCTTCCACTGCACTGTTCTTTTGTGTACAGAACTACCCTGTTGTAATTTATCTGGACGAAAATGAAATTGGTTTCGTCTCTAAATTCCATTATCTTTTCCTTTAATAATGTACTGATTAGTTAGATAATCTTTAAAGTATTCTTGACATTGTTGCCAAAACTCAGATGGATTTCAGCCGAGAAACAGATGTTGCTAGGTTCGATACTTTCTGATCATTTGGTAAGGAAAACCTAAAGCAACGATCCGGTCACATGGTTCAACTACGACGACAGAGTACACGTTTTGCGTGAACCTTGCAGTACTTTACTTTGAAATATATCACTGGACCCAAAATCGTTGCTTTCAAGAAATGAAGGCTTCATTCTCACTCTCTACGTATTTATCTATTCTCAGTTGACATATCACAGTAGGAAATTTCATTATAAAAAGCAGAGCTGGCTTTCTTATTGTCCTTTGGCAACGGGTTAAATATTCATTTCAGTTCTCGCTCAACAATAGGTTAATATAAATATTATCATTTGGGAGATTTTGCCATCCAATGTTTAAATTAATTAATTAATTAACAAAAACGTATCCGATTCGATCCATCGCGCTTCGAAACCATGCTTGCCACAACTTAATTACACACAAAAAATTTGATCAAAATCGGTCCAGCCGTTTAAATGCCTTATGGTGACAAACGTACGCACAGAAGATTTTTATATATTAAGATATATATATATAATATATATATATATATATATATATATATATATATATATATATATATTGTACAAAATAACTTTTTCTGATTGTTTTATCATAATGCATTTTTGTTTTACTATTAATTTTGAAGGAAAATCAACGTTTCCCTTTGCAACTATTAAATTTTAATTTTATATTTTTCATTAACTACAAATGACAGAAATTTTTCATGAACATAAACATTAAAAAATATTTAAATGAAGTTATGTTTTCAAATTATAATCCATAAAAATACATGCTCTAACCATACTGAATTGCCTGATGTAAACAACTATTTGTACTTAGACAACTAATGTAACAAGTAATTAGTAAACATTTCATAGTAAAATAGTACTCTGTATAAAGGTTTGAGTAGTTAACTGAGCAATAATTCTTATACAAAAGTGAATATCTTGCTGTTACTGCAGTAGCAAATAGTATTCATTGAACAATTTTTTAATATTTTCAAACGACAGATTTTTGACATGACATGTAAACCATTGTTAAAACTGGGTAAAAACTTATCATGACAAACACCTAACAGCCCTGCTTATACGTTAGAGTTATTATGTTTTTATGTTTACTAATTCTTAATTCTTTTCATATCTTTTCAGCTATAATCAGGACTGCATATTGTTAGAATGCAACAGTGTCGGACTTTGACGCGCCCGATATCAATTCACACCTTTGTTGTTTCTGATTTCGTCTGAGGGCTCAAGTCGAAGTGATCGTCTGAGGAAATGCAGTGATGGTGAAATAATTCCGAGAAAAAAAAAATTAACAAACGTCAGTTTATTTTGTGGCTCGCGCCTTTGATGTTGTTTCCCTAATCCGCAAAACTTAAAGTAGACTGAAGAAGTAGTGCCCAAAATGCTCTTTCAGTTCTGAAAAAGGTCTTTTTATGACAAGAAAGAAGGAAAGAAGCTTCTCATTTGATCAACGTAACACATTTGACAGTGTTATGTGTAATCATCAGTACTATTAGTAGAGCACTTTTGCGTTATCGTCCGTATTCCTTTTCACTTATTCGGAGGATCATCTGAAAAGTTAAAGTAACTATACACTAACACACACGAAGTGAGCAGCACTGTAACTTAGAGAAACTCGGTTCTTTTCAGCTGTAATCAGAACTGCATATTGTTGAAATGCAACAAGTGTGACGTCGAACTTCGACGCGCTCAGTTCTGAAAAAGGTCTTTTTATGTCAAGAAAGAAGGTTTACATGAACAAAGAATTTGCTAATCAACAATGAACCATAATCAAGAAGTTGCTAATATAAAGGAAGGAAAGTTGCTTTCTGGAAAGAAGCTTCTCATTTGATCAACGTAACACATTTGACCGTGTTATGTGTAGTCATCAGTACCATTAGTAGAGCACTTTTGCTTTACTGTCCGTATTCCTTTTCACTTATTCGCAGGACCATCTGAAAAGTTAAATTAACTGTACACTAACACACACAAAAGTGAGCATTACTGAGACTTAGAAAAATTCAGTTACATTCAAGTTGAAAGACTCTCATTGCATGAAAAAACACTCAACGTCGTGCCGGTATCTTTGTTATCAAAACTGTAAAGAGAACGTTAAAAACTGAAATGTAGTGGTGCATACGTGTGTTTTCCAGAGATTTTTTATTGAGAACCCCTCCCCAATGAAACCTGTTTCTCGAATAATTAAGTTGGTTTCAATTTTATGACGAAATCTTCATCCCACTTTAACTATCAAAGCAAAATATGGCAACCGGCGTTCAGGGAAACTGAAAAAAGTTTGTTAATTTTAGACCAAGATCTTCATCACGATTAAACTATAAAGGCAAGCCTGAAAGCCCTTGTGGCGTACGGATGAGGACGATGACTTGAGGATTAGGTTACGTGCTCTCTGACGTACGCCACACACTCTTAAGAAACCATATTGGTCAAATGCAGTTAAACTGTGAACTTAGAATTTTAAATAATTATGTGAATTTTTTTCAAAAACATTACTTAAATTTTGTGGTATCTGAAAAAGTTTTTTCACTGGCTTGATGGCTGGAAGAGCTTTTGAGGATTCATCTCCAAATGAAGAATCTTTTTCATATTGTTCCGCAATGGCACATCATTCCGAGACCTATCAGCGGCCGAAACATTTGTGCGAATATTGTTCAAAAGAAGTCTCCTCCGCTGAATTAAAGAGACATATGCGAGTTCATACGGGCGAGAAACCATATCCCTGTGCAATTTGTTCTAAGGAGTTCTCTCAAATAGCAAACCTGAAAGAACACTTGAGAACTCATACTGGAGAAAAGCCCTTCTCTTGCGAAGTTTGTTCAAAGGAATTTTCTAGATTAGCAAACCTTAAAGTGCACTTTAGAACCCATACTGGAGAAAAGCCCTTCTCCTGTGAACTGTGTTCCAAGGTCTTCTCTGATCTAGCAAACTTGAAAGTGCACATGAGAACCCATACTAGAGAAAGGCGATTTTCATGTGAAGTGTGTTCTAAGAAATTTTCTCAACATGCACACCTCAAAAGACACTTGGTAACGCATACTGGAGAAAAATAATGTTCCTTTTAAGTTATGGTTTTAAAGGGCTGCCTACAAATGATGTCACGCTTTGAGGGAGAGGGGGTTACAAGATGTGTGACGTCAGGCATTTTTATGAGCATTTGCTTTTACTAAGAGTAGAACCCCTATAACTTGAGAGGCCGACGCATCCGCCATTTTGGAGCAATCGTACAACAGGGAAAGCTACTTTGTTGGCAATCATTCGCCAAACGGGGAACGAGAGCGAAGGTGAACATTGGCGAAATTTCGGAAACCGTTGGCGTCATTTCCAGGTTGCCAGTCATCCATTTCTTTTTTCTTTCTGCATCTGCTGTAAATCTGAAGAGCCGAAATCCTTTTTTGGAGCTATTTGCACAATTAACAGCCGAACAACCACCCATTTTACTCAATTTAACACATGCTAAAGAAATGTAAGCATCAGCAGCAATGCTATCGTTACGAAGCACTGATTTAAGTTTGCTCCAAAATGGCGGATGCGTCGGTTCCTCTACTATAGGGGCCTTAACTAAAAGGAGCCTGGCAGGTAACAAAGGGAAGGAGAGAGAAAATGTGACAGAAGAGAAAAGTCAAAAATTTTTTGCGGAAAAGAAGACATCTTTTAATAGGCAGCTTCTGAGGAATTTTCTCTACAAAACGGGGGAAGGATCTTGAGAATCTGATTTGCAGGGCAGCCACTGGCGATTAAAAAGTTACTATTTTGAAGAGTTGGCGACTAAGACAATATTTCCCCCTAAATGTAGACAAACACGACTGTTTGCTAAAAAAGAAAAAAAAAACTGCTACTCTTGCAGCGTAAAAGCGAATAAAACGTAAAAAATGCGACTGATGTTCAAAAATGGAAATCTAAACAGAAAGTTATTAAATAAAAACAAAAAAAACCCGACTGCGTAAAAACAAAAAAAAAAAAAAAAAAACTAAAAAGAAAAATGCATAAGCCCAATTGTTTAGAATGTTATTAAGTACTATTGAATAACTACAGCATTGAAATAATTTTATAATCGTACACAGATGAGACAAATCATAAATTCAAAAGGTGAATAGAAGGATCAACAGTCGGGGCCCATTCCTTTTCTGAATCAAGGAACCCCGTAAAATTTGAATGGGCCACGACTGTTGATCCTTCTATTCACCTTTTGAGTTCATGATTTGTCTTATCTGTGTACGATTATAAAATTATTTCAATGGTGTAGTTATTCAGCAGTACTTAATAACATTCTGAACTACTGGGCTTATACATTTTTCTTTTTGGTTTTTACACAGTCGGGTTTTTTGTTTTTAATAATTTTTTATGTTATACTTTTTAGTTAATTTTCATTGACTTAGTTATTATGATTATAAGACGGTACATTTAGCAGTATTGTCATTTCATTGAGAGAGCATATATCGTGAGGTTTATTAAGTAAATTGCGGTGATATAAACTACTGATAATTAATCCCTCTAGGGACCTAACTTGGCTTAAAGCTACATGTGCTTGACCTTCAGCAAAAATGCGCGAACTTAAGGCAGCCATAGCACAGCTCTAGGAAACGTCGTCAGTCAAATCTTTCTCGCAAAACTAAAAAAGGCTGTCAAGAATGTACACGTCGCGAAACTCAGTACCTGAATCACGGCAAAAAGAAAAGCAACGTGTTAGAGATGAAAATCGAATTAGTAAACTCTTTCTTTTGGTGCTTATTGCACAGGTTTATTTTGATGAGGACTACAATCTGAGTGTCTTACCTTCCTTACGCATGATATATTTTTTACTCATCATTTTTTCACATCAGCTCGTTTTAGTCTTGTACAGAATACATATAAACAGCACATGAAAGAATTTACATCAGAAAGAGAGGAAAGTATCCGCAGCGAGGGTGGGAGTCGAACCCACCGTCTCAAGTGTGAGAAGCAATCTCTTAGATCAGTCTACCACTGAGGCCCCAATTAGTAGACTTAGTAAACAAAAAATTCAGGCAGTGAAAGCTACCTGCATTTGTCGCACTCGGGTAGCGTGCGATACGATCCCGAATTGACAAAATGGTAACTGGTTGTTGATATGGGGAATTTTGATTACTGTCATGTGTTTAGTGACATTCTCAAGGTTAAGACAAATCGATTGACTGACGTAAGAATTACCAAAATTGGCCAAGGCGTTTAGCCTCTACAACGCCACATAGGAGCAAACATGCATACATAGACTTATAAACACATTGCCCTCCTTTGCGTCGCCCACGCGCAGTCGGGTAAAAAGAAAAAGAAAGTTTTAGTTTTAAGTATCATCGGCCGAACTTTTCTAATTTTTAACTCACTCAGGTTCGCCAATTACGCGACGAAAAGTCGCCAAATGGGCTTCCTCGGCTTTATTTATCGGCTCTCCCTAAGGCTATCGGCGCTCCCCTTTTTTGAGGTATCACGAGTTGTTCTTTATCCTCACCTGGGGAAAGCTGATGTTGCTCTTATTTTTCAGATTACCATGGCTATGGTTAATTTTAATATTTATTTAGAAAGCGAAATTTTCATCGTCATAGTTACAAATCGTCTTCAGTTGGATTTTATTCATATTTTTTTCAGGGCTTTACTCAAGCAGGCTTTACGTTTAAAAAAAAAGTTTTTTGTATATAAAACACCGTTTTTTCAGGAAAAAACACCTACTATATAACATAACATAACACTCCAGGGTCCCCCGTACCTACCACTATGTGTGGTTTAAACGGTTGGATGGGGCCCTGGAGACAGCTGTGACGCTGTAAATAATCTTTATGATACTTGGACTGGTGGATATCGACTTTATTTATCTTTATTAACGCATCCTAATCACCATTTCCTTTTTTATGTATTTGCCTCGTATTACCTATTCTAGAAAAGCACCATTCATAATATGACAGGTGCAAATTTCGGGCAATTTCCATTCCATTCCATTTGAAGGAACAAGAAACCCAATGAATAGGGTCCTGTCGCAATCCGTGATTGCGAAAAACATAATTTGAATTGAAGACATCAAAATTCAAATAAATGCTGGATGTTGATAGTTGTTTTTTTTTTCTCCTAGAATCAGCACCCGATGCATATTTCTTGTCCACAAGAATAATAGTAATAACCTCGTGAAGACGATTGAATACTAGTTTTCGGTTAGGCGGTTGGCAATTACAACCTTGTACTTCCTCAGGAAGGAAGGAAGTAGTTTAGATTTCATTAACAAATGCACTTAATTTCAGTTCCAAAAATGCTGATTCAATAGTGAAGCAAAGTTTACAAGGGGCAAAGGTGACTTTATAGTATTTTAGGTCACTATCGATCATTAATTTCTGGCAACCCTGCCATTTTGTTTTCTGCTTGATGTTTTCTGCAGCTGCAATATTCCTACGATGTTATTTAATAAACATAGAGCATTTAGCCTTTTTATTATTATTTTCACTTTCTGTAAATGTAAATATAAACTTAATGTGTAAATATAAATAAAAGCTAACGATTGTTTTATCTGCAAAGTTCTAGTCACAGCATTTTTTCCCCCTTTTTCTGAGTTAAAAGCCTGATGTACTAAATAAAATACTGCATGGTGTTATCAACACTTACTTATGTAATATCTAACTTGTTTCACATTTGTTAGCACATATAAACCCTATTAATCATGAAAATTTTTCGGGATGACTAGTTAAATTTTTTCAACCACTTGCATACTAATAACCGTTACAAGTATACGGGTGCTAATACAGTGGTGGTCAGAATTATAAAGACACAGAAAGTTGCACAGTAAAAAAAATATTTCTGAAATAATTCAGTGAACTTTATACAAAAAATGCCTTTTTATGCTAGAAATCAATGGAATGCAAAGCATTTGAAAATACAAAATATAAATGTTTTACCGTGAAAAACTAAAAAATTCATTGCTAAAACTAGATACAATGGGGTTGTTACCTTCAGTCAAAAGTACTACTTTTAGTCATTGAAATTGATAGAATGACCAAAAAATATTACATGGACCCTGAAAATACTTTTATTTTCCCAACATTTTTTTTTAAATTAATTTTTTAAAATGTCGATTTTTCAAACAAGGCGTGGTCTTTATGACGTCACAAATGATGCAATTTGGTGCATCTTTCCACTACGGTTCCACGTTATGATAATCAAGCAGCGAATTAAAATTGCGCTCTACGCTTGCTATCAAACCCATCGTTACCAATACACGTGAGTAAAGATGCGAATTTAATATTTTGTTCTGTGAATGGCAACATTGAATGGCATTTCATCATTTGTGATGTCACACGACAGAAGTGTAAACAATGAAAAGCGCAACGATTTAAGTAATTTTTCAAAAATATTAAACTTAAATAAATATTTAAAAAATGGTCAGATCCTATTTTTTTAAGCATGATCTTTCAGAAAAAAATACTTTTAAAATTTTGGAAACAACCCCATTATAAGAATATCAATAATATACACTCTCTTTTTTTAGTCACTATTATCAGTCTAGGTGTCATGGAAGTTGAAAAACGTTCTTGGACATTTTTATCTTGGCTTTTTCGATGGAGAAAACGAGTTCTTGCTTGTTTTGATGTTGAATACTATTTTTTCATACTACGGATGCCAGAATGCCTCAAAAAGTTTCCATAAAACTTAGATCGAGCCTTCTGTCCGGCCAATGCATTAATTCATGAAACAAGCACAAAGAAATTATTTTGAGGTTTGAGAAACATGTAATTAGGCATTATACTGTTGGAACGAAGTGATTTAACTCGTAATGGGGTCGTTTCCAAAATTTTAAAAGTATTTTTTTTCGGAAAGATCATGCTTAAAAACATAGGATCTGACCATTTTTAAAAATAATTTATTCAAGTTTCACGTTTATAAACAAATAGTTAAATCGGCGCGCTTTCAATGTTTATGTTTCTGTCCGATGACATCACAAATGATGAAATGCCATTCTGAGTCCAAAATATTTAATTCTCATCTTTACTCACGTGTAGGCAACGATATGATTGATAGCAAGCGTAGAGTGAAAAAACAGGCAATCAATCCTCCCAAAGGTTATGGCACATCCCCTTTAAATGTTACAGAGTAACCCCCAAGGACGAGATGGAAAACCCTCTGAATAGCCCCCCCCCCCTAAAATGTTTATTGCTGCCTTCTGCGATGGACCTACCTCCCTCGTAAGCACTCTTGCAAAAAAGAGAAAATCTCGAAAGGATGTGAGAGGCAAAATGAAAGCTAACAGTCCTAATTCCTCATTTTCTGTAGGAGAAGATGAGCATTAGCAGGCACGTCAGTGGGTGCAAATACGCATGTGCTACCTTAACGAGTGCAGTCGCGAAATAAGGATGAACAAACAGGCTATCTACAAGCCCCTGCCCTTCTTAACTGCTAATCCTGTGAGCAACTTCCTACCCTTTCTTCCGTTCATCAAATAGTGATGGCTATTGTAACTTTTTCACATGGAACTGAACATTTTAAATGAAAGTGAAGACGCGATCCACGCATTCCCTATTCATTGCCCCAATTTTCCCCAACATCACCAGGACACCAGTCATTTCCTAATCCTGTGCACATACTAGAGTTACTTTTAAAGGGGGTGAGAAATAAATTCTCTGCTGCATTAGGCTATTACGGTACCCAAGGGATTCGGGCAAGGGAGTTTCTATCCTTCATGATGTTCAGTCTATAAATTGGTAGCGATTGAACGTGGGCTAAAAATAGCGTTCATAATACTGGGGTGTTCAGATTATAAGGTGTTTATAATATAGAGAAGTCAACGAAACTTTGCGGGGGCCGCCGAAATGTGTTTAGATAGAGAAAGTCCATTGTAATAATGCTTGCAATGCTGATTTAGAGTCCGAAAAAATGATTGCCCAAATCGAAGTCAGATCTTTTTAGTAATAGCTGCTCAACGGCTACTGCAATAGCTTCAATCTCACCATCGAAGGCGGTAGTGAGAAGATAAATACTGGCAGGTAGAAGTAAAGATCCCGGCTCCAGCACCATGGTATGTATCTTAAAACGGAGTCATCAGTGAATACATGTAACCATTCGCTTTTTGGAAATCGATTGTAAATAGTTTCCAGAGCTACTATAGCTTTTAGTTGTTTGGGAGACATATCCCTGTGTGTTATTTACCTGTTAAGTTTAACATTTATATCATGATGGGTATAATTCAAACGGCACAAAGGTAGAGGTAATATGGAAGTCTCTCGACAAAGCTCCAAAGGACAAGCAGCACTGAAAGCTGATTGGATGAATCCAACCTGAGTCTTCAGACTTCCATCCCTGGTCAGGTCATGACTTCTTCCAAAAAGGTTATTAGGCAGAATTTTAAAGCTCTTGAAATAAAATCATCGTCCTCCTCAGTACGGGTTTATAAAATAGTTCAGTGTTAGTCAAGATCTGTATTAGAGATGAGTCGGCTTCAGCCTGGGCCCGACAGTCCGATCCCGAAGCGGACTCGGGCTCTAGAACAGAAAATAGATTTTGGGCTCGGACTCAAGCAAAGATATTCAATCGTCAATCTCCAAACAAATTCAAAGCAAATAAACATTTTCCTACTGTGAGAAAATGAAAGGAACATTTAAATCAATTCAATCCAATATGAAAATTAAAAAAAAAAAATAATAATAAATAAAATAAAATAAAGTAACGTTTATTCATAGTGTTTTTTGCTATTACTATTGCAATACGTCATACAGTAAATGCATTTGAAGTGGAGCATTTTGAGAAAATTTAGAAACTTGTGTTAATGAAGAACATTTGACATGACATTTTCATTAACAGAGAGATCATGTCAGACTGTAGATGGCTCGGTTTTTGATACGAGAAAGTTTCCTTCGGGCTCGGATTTTGGTCTGAGACAATATCACCCGGGCTCGGGCGGGCTCGTTTACAAATTTTCGGGCTCAGGAGGGTCCGGGCCCTCAAAAATGAGCCCAAACTCATTTCTAATCTGTATAGCAACAACAGAAGTGAATTTCACTGCACCAATTATGATTCGGAGGGCTTGATTCTGAAAAATCTTAAGGCATTTGGATGGCACTATTGGGAGCAGCAATTAAAACTTCATTATACAGTAGCCAATAACTGGCTGTATAAACATTTTATATGTAGTATTTAGAGTCTTACGATTACATTCCCAACGCGAGCCAGCTAGACACTTTAAAACAAAGTATCTTTTCCACCTTCTCTAAATATTCTGCATGTTGTTTCCAATTTAAGCGGAATCAAGAATACATCCAAGGTAAGATGGTGGAATCCCTGGTCTGTAAAACCTCTCACTGAAACTCAAGATGAGGGGTGAAAGGTCGAGTCAGTTTTATTCTTGTTAATTCACATTCCATTGTCTTGGTACCAAATTTTCAAGTTTTTCAATGAGGAATTTCAAATCCTATTAAGACATTCTTGATCTTTTCTCACTGCACTCACCCATATAACGAAATCGTCAGCTTATTAAGCAGAGTCAACAGCTGATGACAGACAACCTGGTGAATCATTGATGAAAATAATAAAAAGAATTGGACTGGTAACTTTGCCCTAGAGGAGACCAGTTTCAGTATGTCGAAAATTTGAAGTAGCCTCTCGATATTTAGCGGCTGAAAGCGTTTGTGAAATGAAATTCCTGATCCAAGTAAGCATGTTTCTAAATTTCTAAATGCTGTAGTTTCAGCAGAACCTGGAGCCGCCACACTATCGTACGCCGACTCAAAGTCTAAAAATGCAAGTTGGCCAAACATGATCTTCGAAAAATTACGAGTCTCTTGATACCTGGTTCAAACCTCCCAATCGCTACTGCCCTTAGAGAAGTTCGAATGACAACGTACATACATAAAATATGGTCATCGGTCAGATTTTAATTTAGAGGATTATAAAAAAATCTTGAATGCACTACTCCAAAGTGAAATTGCACCAAGAAAGATTGAAAAAACACAAAATGATTAAAAACTAACCAACTTATTCAATATCTAATGTAGCCTGCTTGGGTAGCTATATGGGTCTCAATCCGGCAAAGAGTGCTGTCAATGCTTTTATTGATGTTTTCTAAACCTAAGGTAACCTAGGCCATGCCATATTCACTGCTGTGTGTAGATCCTCAGTAGTTTATGGTTCATGTCATGTTCAATGAGATCCTACAGGTGCTCAATTGAATTCAGATCTGGAGAGGTTGCCGCCAGGGAAGGATGTTTAAATCTGGTCAGGTTTTCCTGAGTTTGTCATGTGTTATGCCGCCCGGCATTGTCTTGCTGTAATACCATGATGGATGTGCTCTAAAAGAAGGGCAGATCAACTGTTATCAATGTGTACCAGGAGAATCCTGTAATTCATGATCCCACACCAAACCATGATGCTCAGTGAAGTCACGTGCATGGGTACCAGCCACAGGGGTACCATTGGATGCTGAATACAGGGTTAATGGCTCTTCACTTATTGGCCATCTGTCCCGTCCATCCCGTTTTTTGACGTGACGGACTGCCGACAAAAACAGAGTGGCATTCACATACGGTCGCCGCACATCAAACACGTGGCTGAATTCACCGACACTAGAGAAAAGTGCGCTGCTTGGCGAGAACCAATGAGATGCTGTCCTACTTTTGACGGCCGTCAGATATCAAAGTCCTTCTGATCAAAACCGGTCCCGTCCAAGATGGCTTGCTGTCATGGCAACCACCAAAGAAAACCTGTTTCGGGTGGAAAAACTTGTGATGGATGGCAGCAGCGTGAACTGCCCCTTAGACGCCTGACGCAATGTCAGCCTCATCGTACCTGGACCATCAAATGGCATCGGGTATGGTTCACGAATGATTGTGTGGGGAAATGATGGTCATCGATGTAGATGGCCGCAACCCAGACAACACTACAAATCTGCCCATTTCGCTGAATGTCCCACCGGTCGTGCCCCAATTTAAAATGTCATGTTTGATCACACAACATCCCTGGCACACATTTACGGCAGTTTGACAGCAAACTTCTATGTAACACAAGTTGTGAACTTTGCTGTTCTGCCCTTCTTTCAGGTTGCATCCAACATGGTATTACAGCAAGACAATGCCAAGCCACATATTGCACAGTCAACTCCAGAACAGGTTTATCATCTGTCCCTGGCTCTGGCCGGGAGCTACTTCTTTGAATCCAATCGAAACCCTGCGGGATCTGATGGGACATGACATGAATCCATGACCACTGGCACAAACACATTCTCACGATATCCACAGATCGGTTTTTCTACAGACCAAATACAGATTTCTAAATAGCAAATGAAATGGATAACTACATTTGGCTGTTATTGTTGGCGACTGGTTTGTGACTTTTCTTTATTTGTATATTTTAGAGGCACAGACGGCGACTTGTAATAAAAATAAAAGAAACAACTATAAAATGAATGTGAGAACTCTACAACAAGGAGAAATGTTTTTATACAAAATCAAATGCGTTTCATTGGTACCTAAGTGTTCTGCTATGTTTTAAACATGCTTTACAATGAATATATGTTGTCTGGTAATAAGAGGCTGAGTCACAGAGTTACAAAACACATTTTTACGAGAAATGATCATGTAAATGGAACGTAGAGTGTCTTAGTATTCAGAACAATCTACATTATTGAAATAATAGTAATAATAATCATGGTTAAGTTGAGAAATAAATACGTACGATGGAATGGCTGCAAGTATTCACCTTTACATGTGAAATATTCCAAATAATGCAACACTAATCTATTTTGTAAGGAAATTAAATAAATTAGTTCACAGCTTCAAAAGCTGGGTCAACATAATAAATAGCTCACATACATAATGTACAAATACGCTGGTGAACTCAAGCTAACCCCCGCCCTTTCACTCGTCTTTATTAACTTATTAATAAAAGCTCTCTTAAAACATTTCGTTGGTGTTAGGGGTTAACCCTCTGCCTCTTCCATTGGAAAAAAAAAGTTAAATAATGTTAAAAAATATTCCTAATGTATAAATTTTGAGTTAATAGAGTTCTCATTCTTATATTTTTTCTGAGCTTAAATATTTTCTAGAATTATAGGATTCCCACAATTCTAGCAATGCTAAGTATCGAAGAGAATATTATACATACTATTTATTGTAATGGAGTGTTAGATGAATTTGTCACTCCCTATAGTAGCAGAACGTTATGCGAAACGGTAAAACAGAGGATAAAAAGTGTAATTACTCATATAAAAACCCTATTTTCATAAAATTTCTGTTAGTACAGTATAACTCCATCAGTCAATTGGATCATCAATTTCTGTTAGTACAGTATAACAACCATCCAGATTAATTGGGACAGAACATTCCATTTGGATAACTTGAGTTTTTTTTTTTCCCAAAAGAGTTAAATTAATTTAATTACTATATTTATGTTGCAAGTGGGAAAAAGACCACTATTTTCAAAGAAAATGAGCTTTTAATTAATCAAATGAAAAGACAACACTTTTACATGTTAAAAGAACTTACAAGTGCTGTACATTAGTATGTAGGGGAAAAGAGGGTTCATGTGAACACGGGGCACATATGAACACGATGTGTTTTATTAAGATTGCTTCAAGCAAAAAATCTGGAAAAATTCTCAAATAAGGACAGTACCAGCTGTACCTCTTGGATAATCATTTAGAGCAATGAGCCATTTTAAGTGTCTATGGTGGCCATTTCTCTGTTTTAGCAGGCGTTGAAAAAAAATTTTTTTTTCACTGTTTTCTTCACATGAAAACATTTTCAAAACTAACAGCAATGCTAAACCTAAGTATTACGAACCATTGTATGAACATTCAAGTAAATTAATGACAATGTTTAATTTTTTTTATTAGATTAAAGATTCTTTATTTTGGCAAGTTATTTCTGTAGTAGACTTTGGGGCACTTGTGAACAACACAACATGTAGGGGCACAAGTGAACAGTTCTCATAGCTGCTCTCCGTAATATTATTATTGCTGGCTATTGTAAGTGATAAAAAATGTGTAAATATTTATAATTATTATTTTCCTATGCTTGGTTTGTAAATTCATTGTTAATTGTTATTAATATTATTAAATATTTATTTATGTTTATTATTTTTATTTTTAAATTTTTTTGTTACTAAATTAATTCATTTAATTTTTAATTAAATCAATAATTTAGTGTCATATAATACTCACGGGTAATAAAAAGACAAAATATTTTCATTTAATTAAAAACTGAAAATCAAAATCACTTTAAAATACATTATCGAACAATGTATGAAGCTTAAAAGCAATATATATATATATATATATATATAGAATAACCCGTACATAATAAAAAGTTCGTTGTATTATGTAGTCATGTTAGTTAATTCTAGTCTATTCAGTGATCACAACAGGCTAGGAGGCTTTAGAATTTGACACTGAGCAGTTATATATTTGGAAAAAATATTTTCTAAGTGGAACAATTACTGTACAATTGAAACTGACGATGCAAAGGTTACAAACCCTTCAACATATGTTATTTAGGTATTTGTTTCATATTGAAGAATTTTCCTTTAAAATGTTATGCTTTTCCTGCATTTTTTACCCGTATTCATATGTGCCTCTCTATAGGGGCACATGTGAACAACTGAAGACGTTTCTTAAAAATACCATAAAGTATAGAAATAATTTTTTAAAAAGTTCCAAAAAAATCCATGACACAAAGAAAAGTTTATTCAATCATAGAAACCCTTTTGCATTGGGAAATTGATAATATTTTTATGAAAAATAAGGAGTTGAAAAAATTGTTCACATGTGCCCCCTTTTCCAAAACCATACTTTAATTGAAAGTTATTGCGTGCTGAATAGCTGAGACAAAAAGTAAATTGTTTGACTAGATTTAACGAGGATTGAAATATTACATTTTGAGTAAATTCCTCAGTCTTCTTTGTGGGTTAGCATTTGATGTAAGTTCGACAGCGGCACCGAAGAGTAATAACGTGATTGGCAGCATGTCTTCCATGTTTTTGTGTCTGTGCTTGGAGTCCGCACCTAAAGAATGGAGCATATGGGATGGAACCTACAAACAGTACACAGTGCAGAAAATTGGCATAACAAATTGTGTTGTCAACTTCGGAGCATCCTAAACCGCAAGTCGGCAGACACCGAAGAGTTTCCCATGCAAATGCGGCGCTGGTTGACATACAAATCGGAGCCTTTCAGTTTCAATAGATGAATGTGGTTACTAAGGTACATTGTTTTAATTCTGAAGGCAATTTCAGTGCAGATTAGAGTTATTAAAATCAGACATTTTTAATTACTCATCATTAATGGCTGCAGAAAGAATATTTATATTTTGACCAAAAAACATAGAACTAAAAGCAAGAAAGTACTAATATCAAGGAAGCGTGCCCCCAGCTATTGACGCCCATGGATGCAATGTATTGAAACCAAGTGTACTCACTTGAGAGAGATACAAGCAAGCTTAGGTCCTTCTACGATTTAAGGATTGGCACCTTTTTGCACACCCTTTTGTACAAATCTACTCTTTGAGTAAGAAGTTTGGACAAATGCTGGGTATTTTGTAATAAGTTTAATAAAACAAAGCTTTACATACACAAATGTATTCACTAGAATACATTTAGATGAAATATTTCATGAGCATAATGGTGCTCTAATATAAAAAGGCAAGAAAATCTTTATCGATAATTAGCAACGCGAGGTGTGGTAGATGCGTTCATACCACATTTTAGCAAGTGTAAAAACTACTTTTTATAAACAGGATTTGGGGCTTGCAAAACCGCAAGGGCCCAAAGCAAGTGTCCTGCTTGCCATTGTGGAAATCAGGGCCTGTAAAAAGTGAATTGTCTGACTTAAGAAACTGGTTTCAAAGCAACATGAGCTTCGTGAGTTTGGATTTCCGCTTGTTTTGCCAGGATTAAGAAAAACAATGCGGGCCAAAATTAAAAAAATAGCATGATTTTTGTGAGTGAGGATTAGTTATTAAATGCCCGTGACTATTTTAGAGGATGTCGTTCAACAAAATTGCGCAAAATAATATTTTTCTCCCGAATTAGACTCACCGAGCCACCAGTGTGTTGATTGGCATTCCACGCAAGAAAGCACTTATCATCTGCATCGATTTTTTCTTGTTTCATCATGCTTGATCAGTCCAAAACTGCTTTCGAACAATCTTTATTCGAATCAGGTTTCTTGTCAGTGTGAACTCTCAAGTGCTGTTTTAACGTTGAAGACTGAGTGAATGCCCTTGAACAATAGTCGCACGAGTAAGGCTTTTCACCACGATGGAGTCTCATATGCACCGATAAAGATGAACGTCGTGTGAACGCCTTTGAACAATGCCCACAAGAATACGGCTTCTCGCCAGTGTGGGTCCTCAAATGTCTCGTTAAGTCTGAAAAACTATAAAATGCTTTTGAACAAGAGTCACATGAGTGGGTCCTTCTAAGAGTCTTTTCACCAGTATGAAGTTGCATGTGTCTCTTTAAGAGTTGATTAATAGAAAATCTCTTTGAACAATAGTCGCAAATGTAGGGCTTCTCACCAGTATGGGCTCTTATATGTTGCTTAAAGTTCGAAAGAGCAGCAAATGACTTTGAGCAACAATCACAAGAGTAAGGCTTTTCGCCCGTATGCACTCTCAAATGTCTCTTTAAGGTTTGAGCGAGAGAAAATGCCATTGAACAGTGCTCACACGTAAAAGGCTTTTCGGGACTATGGACTGTCAAATGTTTCTTTAGGTATGTAGCAAAAGTAAATGCCTTGGGACAGAATTCACACAAATATGGCTTTTCATTGGTGTGAGTTCTCGTATGTCTCTCCAAGTCCTTACCTGTAGCGAATCCTCTTGAACAACACTCACACGTAAAAGGCTTTTCGGGACTGTGTACTGTCAAATGCCTCTTTAGGTATGTAGCACAAGTAAAGGCCTTTGAACAGATTTTGCACAAGTAAGGTTTTTCACCAGAATGGATTTTTTTATGTCTGTTAAGGACTGAAACACGAGAAAATGTCTTTGAACAATATTCACATGAATATTGTTTTTCACAGATTTTCAAATCATACTCCATTTCCGAACAGTATAAATACAAGATAGTACAAAATTTACAAGACTGGTTTTTCACACAAATAGATTTTTATCAGTGATCAAATGCTTGAAAATGTCTTCAATAAGAAACCACAAGAGCATAGTTTTTTTTTTGAGTGTTACTTTTTATATTTATTTGTACCGAAAATGCTACTCCAAAAATTTGGAAATTCTTCAAATTCTGTTTTGGAAGAAGGTAAGGCAGAAAAAAATATTTTTAGAGCAATTTTCCATCAATTTTTAATTTAGAGTTCCAAAAATAAGACTCTTCAATGATTTGAAGACGAGGTTTCCTAAAAGGTGGCATTTTACCAGGTGTTTTGAACAGATTTCTATACCATTCTGACCAATCACTTTTGTCAGTTCAGAAAATGAGAAAGAATGCAGCATTACCAAGTGATTTTTTTTTTTAGATAACAAGGAGTGTACTGAAAATTCAAATCTTCCAGAACAAACGAAGATCTTTTTCAAATTCCTCACACCATTTTACTCCATATGAAATAATGTTCTGTAAATTTTATGTTGTAGAAGATAATGAAATGAAGACAATTTTCAACTTATGGTATTGAAGGTAACTAACTCTAAACATATCTAATACATCATAAACAAGATTTAATAGGTTAAGTGTCTTGGTCTCCTTTAGGTATGCGAAAACTAGTAATGATACACATACAGTTCTGCTGACTAGCAGTGTCTTCTCCTTTGCTAGTATGAAGCATAAAACTGTAGTTTCAACACAAAGTGACAGTTTTTTGGATATTTTTACACAGTTGGACTATTTTTGCTCAATAACGAGGAAAAACTTGACGGCATCGGAAACCAAAGAAACTAGTTTCTGTAAAAAGATAAACTGCTAATGAGTTGTTGTAATTCTTTTGAAGGTACATGATGGAAAACTGCAAAAAATCTTTAAAACTGATGTTTAGATGTATGCAAACACAAATGACCGATATGTCAGACTTGAATGTTTTTTTATATTGGACATAATAATTGAAGACATGATGAAAAATAACTTCAGCTTTTTACCATCATATATCATCACTGTTCAACTTGACTGGTTCAGCTGAGGGAGCAGTTCTTTTAGTCTTAAAATGTAGGAAAATTATACTTGAGTAGCACTCCTCCAATTATTTATTTCAAAAAACTTCTTCGTCAATTGAAGGCTGAAAATTCGTATCACACTTGCTGAAGTCAGATGTCAGGGAGTTCAGATTATTGCTGAAAATAATGAAAAAAATAAATTACAATGATAAAGAAAAATAAAAAGAATAAGAGTTTAACCACGGAAAAGAAACAATGCATACTTGCCAACTTTCGAAGAAAAAATAAATAGGAGATTCCACTAGAGGTATATAGGTAATTCACCAGCGACATATCTTTACAACAGAATTATTAAATAATGCTTTTAAATAACATGAATACTAAATTCAAAGTGAAATAGGGATTTTTCGCAGACGTAAACTAATTGGTAGCAGCAAGAAAAATATACTGGAAAGGAAAAACAAAATAATAAAGAGTGAATTTGCTTAAAGTTGCGTACATTCCCCAGTCACTACCATAAAAGAAGCTACAAAAAATTAATTACTAAAATCCGACCCCCCCCCCCCCAAAAAAAAAACTATGTAATGAAAATAAAATATAAAATAAGTAAGTATCGGATAGCACATGTTAAAATATCTGCAAACTATCAAAATAATTGAAATATTTTCAAAATGCAAAAGGATTGAAATCTGCTGCAATTTTCGGCAAAGCACGGGCTTCATTGAACATGCAATGAGAAAAACTTCCAAAAAATACAAAATGAGTTATAATTGGAAAAAAATCTTATTCCCTGACATTAGTAGACTAGAAAAGGGCGCCATCTATTGAGAAGGAAGTGAAACTTTTTTATGATTGACTGAAAAATATGCAAAAACGAGAGTCTCCTGTTAAAAACAGTACAGTTGGCAAATATGAATAACGGGAATAAAGATAATGCACTTTTCTTTTTAAAACCAGGATATCAAGGTATTAAACTCCTTGTTGCTGAGGTATGCTAGAGGTAATATTTCTAAAATTTGAAGTTCAATCTCTATTTCATAATATTAATTTTATTTTATAAATTGCATCATCTTCAACTAGCTTTAAAAATGCAAATCGCTGTATGAATTCTTGCATTGAATTTTATTTTGTACTTCAAGCAAGAACAACTGCAATAAATTCAACATTAAAATAATTAAATAAGCTTTTAAACATTTTATAGTGCAGTTGAGTCCTGAAAATCCGAGGGAGAGGGCGAAAATCCGAGGGGGTCCTGAAAATCCGAATTGACACCACCTTGGATTACTGAAAACACAGATTATTTGGAAAAATTTTTTAGCATTTACAATTTCACACCATTACAACAAGAAAATGATGTATACCTTTTACTTCTCAGTACAAAGTATATAAAGTATCAGGAACGAAATTTTTTTTGCAAATTTACATTTTTTCTTTTTAAACTACGAATCTATTTTCAAAAGTGTTCCAAGATGTCCGTGTATTTATGCACAAAGGAACGTGTGAGCAATGAAAAATCCAATTTATCCATCATCAGACTCATTTTGATTGGTTTGAACGAGAATTATTTCACCTCCAGTCAAGTGAATATTACACGCCACTTAAGTGCTCGCGATACAGCCCTCCCGATCGCTCTTCATTATTTTACTGTAAGCAGTTAACGAAGTGTTACAAGACTGAAAGCTTTTGACTTGCAAAAAGCAGAAACTATCTTTTGCTATGATGCTCCATGAAGGAACAGAAAACAATAAAAATAAAACCAGCAATCTTATTTGCAAAGAAAAAAATAATTAAAGCATTGGAGACCATTATTTTGGGATGGAAAAATTAAAATACCTTTAAACTATAGCTAGCTTCAATAAAAACGATTGACAAAAAGTTCTTTTGAGCTATACGGAACATAAATTTGCATTTTTAGTCCAATAAACCAGACTATGCAATGAAGGCTTTGGGAATCCTACCTTAATTTAACAACCAAATTTTCTGTAGTTCTCGTGCATAATTTTTAGTTGAGGTCGCAATGTAGATTTGGAGCCAAAATACTAAAATTGAGTCATTATTATTGTTATTTCTAATGGGTCAATGAAATTTAAGATTGAAAACTGGGTTACAAAGCCAGAAAGGTTGACAAGTGCTGATATGTATGGTTAATCTCTTAATTAGTTTACATATGGTACGTAGGTCAGTCAGAAAGTTAGTTGCACTCAGGGCCGGATTTGGAAGTGTGGAGGCCCTAGGGCAAAGAAGGAGTGGAGGCCCCTAATCAGGGTTTGAAAAGATCATCATATTTTCGAAAATATCTGATGCTTTGATTTATATCCGAATATTTTGATATATATGTATATCTCCGATATTTTCGATCAGCACTTTAATAGTAAATACATCCTGAAGTTAGTGCTATTTATTATTTTTATATTATTATAAATTATAGAGGAAAAAAAAAAGTAGAATTTGCTGACCCGTAAAAGTTAGGATATTGTGTAAAAAAATTTTATTGTGGGGGCCCCTCTGTTGTGGAGGCCCCGGGGCAGTACCCCCGCCTGCCCTCCCTTAAATCCGGCTCTGGTTGCACTCTTTCGTAAATATGTTCTCTCTGAGACAAATTTGATGAAACTCTGTGGCAACTCTTCAGACATCTACCTTTATCATGTGAAGTAGCGGCTTCCCCAAGGAGGGGTCAAGAGTTACTTAATCTTAACTTTTAATACAATCAATTTAAACATTAATTTTACTATGTCAGGGATATGACACCTCATATATTAAAAATAAAGACCTAGAACATAAATTGTATAAATTCCTACATATTTGTGTGGATCCTTGAACATAAAAAAAATGAATTCTAAAAAATGAACATCCTAAAAAAATGAAGCACAAAGAGAAATTCAGATATAATTTTATAAGATAATAGCAACAGCAATATTTTATACGGCTCAGAGACCTGGACTGTAAACACCAATGAACAATTCATAATTCAAGTCTCCAGAAATGAAATTTCTGAGGGAGTTACAGAAGTGCACAAGAATGAACCGATTAACCAATGATCACATATGGGTCATTCTAAAGAAAACATAACTTTTGAATGCAAATATTTTTCAATTTCGAAACCTTCCGTTTTCTTTTTTTTTTCATTCTTACATGAAAGTGTTACCTACTAGAAGTAACCATAAACAATGGCCCAGCTAAGTTCCAATTATTTTACTCATAAATAAAAAAAATTAAAAATGCCTTATTTAAGGAAATAAAAAAAAAGAATTTTTTTTTTAATGTTTAGAAATTGAGGCCAATTTAATATCAAAGTAGTAATTTTGTTAATTGTGCAAACAATGAGTTATTTTAATGATTAATGGGAATTTAATATTAAGCTCTCTTAATTAAAGTACGGCTTAATTAGTAGTTATTGTTTTAGTTCAAATGTGTGTTAAAAATAGTATTTAGTAAATTTGAGAATATACTGGCAATTTATAATTGTGGTAGAATGCCTAAGATTGATGTATTTAATCTCTATCATTTACTTTCATCTCACAAATAATGACATTGATATGGTCTGCCACGGAGGTGAGATTCATGGAGGTGAGGAATTTTCCATTAATAAACGCCTACTGGATACATTTTTCAGGGAAATATGTTTTTTCTTTGTTGCTATAATCTGCACATGTCAAGCATATGAAAACATGTTCACTTCTTTTTTTTACATTAATTTACATCCCTGAAATTTGAGTTCATGGAGGTGAGAAGTCAGAATAACCACACTAAGTTTTTACAGCAAAATCTCTCTCTCTATATATATATCCTTGCTTTTCAATAAAAATCTCACAACTTCAACTATAGCTGAAAATAAACAAGGGGGTTCCCTTGCATCAGGGAAAATAAAATTTGATGTCATTAACTGCCACATGTTATTGAGGAATGGCATTTTAAGTTTGTGTAACAGAGTTGAGCATTTTTTTGTGTGACATGACTACTTATCCTAAAAAATGAACTAAAATACAATATTAAAAAATTAAATATACTTAAACAATTAGTATTTGAGACACTTGTGAAAGGAATAATCAATAAACAAATATATACTTTTAATTAAACAAGTTATTAAGCAACATATACAGTCACACAAGGTGTGTGACATGCCACAGCGGTGAAAATTCACATGTCGTGTACCAAAAAAATACTAAAATAAAAATTATTGTTAAAAAATTGTTGGCAGGTTTAAATAGATAGATTTTTGATGAAATTAAAAAGCATTGTTAAATGAATTGTTCCGTAGAGTTTTTTCTGTGAAAGGCATGTGACAGAAAAGTGACACTTTTTGAAGAATGACCCATATGCAAAGACTTGAAGATATATGACATCAACCATAAAATAATAACATCATCAGGATAAATGTATGAGATATGTGAAACAAATGGACGATGATCGACTGTCAAATAAACTGAAGAACTACAGATCTACTTAGAGGGCCGCAGAGATCGAGAAGACCAACTCTCTGATGGATTTATCAGTGGAACCAGAACAGGCTTTAAGCCTAATCCATGATGTAGAAAGATGATGACTAATTTCACTAAACACAGGTTAGTTTTAGAGTAAACAGGATTAAATACAATCGTGCTTATGCAATTATAAAGTAAAAATTAGATAAAACCTTTTGGATTTTTTCTGCACTTAAAGTTTAAATTTATTTCCCCAAAAGAGTTCTGTTAAATATAAATAAAAATTGAAGTTTAAAACTTGAAGCATTTCATAGAGGACCTAGATGGAAACAATCTCAGTTACCGAATAACTGAACTGTAGGTGACTGAAGACTTGGTGATGTATAGAAAATATACTAAAAGTTTGACTTGTTTCCAAACATTTGAGGAAGCTTCATCATGACAAAAAGTCTTTTTTTCCAGTTTAGTGAACTTATTTTTTCCTCTCTACTGTTTGACCAGATTGTATGTAATTTGCCGATCAGCCAAGTTAAGACGATTCCATCTGAATGAATCTCGCAGGTGAGGATAAAAAATAGGGATGGAATATATTGATGTATGCGTTTTATAATTTCACTAGGGCCTTATCTATTTATTGCCTTGAGCTATTTTCATAGATTAGAAGTAGTGTGTACGAACTGCATGTCTGTGTGTAGTTTATTTCCCAATAATTAACAATGTGATACCTATTACGTGTATCATGTCTCATTTTCTCATATTTTTGCTATTTATTAAATAATGCAAATGTAATGGTGACTGCGTTTCATGTCTAAGGGGCTCTACCTATGTTAGAAACCTATTTAAATTATCCTAAGTAAGTTTTATGCGCTCCAATTAGGAAAATATACGGTTTATAAATACAGAATCCTATTTCGCAGAAATTCAGTTATCGCGGTAAAGTCTGGAACGAATTAACGACGATAAACGAGGGTTGACTGTAATCCGCTGCAGTTGTGGTTAAAATTTTAACTATCAAAATATCACCAAACAGGCATTGCTATGTTCAAATGTAGAAGCAATTCTCATGCATCATACCGTGACAGGTGATTTTTGAGTAGGGAAATAGATGTGGTGTTTCCAGTTACCCTCTAGTCTCTGGGGAGAAAGGACACAAGATTTTATTTGCTTTCGATTTTTTAAGTTTACAGCATCCCCATACCCCGCCTCATCCTTTACACAAAAGATGGCAACACCAGAATCAAATGTATTGGAGGGTTCAAAGAAGGGTAACTAAATTAGTAAGGGGACTCTCAGATTTAGATTATGATACCAGACTTAATAGGCTTAACATGTATAGCCTGGAGCAAAGGAGAGTCACAGGGGACATGATTCAGTTATTTAAATTTCTCAAAATGGAAGATGTAAATGGATTAAATTTTTGCGGGGAAAGCAGGACAAGGGGTCATTGTTTTAAGCTATTTAAATCTCAGGCTAACATGGATGTTAGGAAAAATTATTGTTTTAGCAGGGTCGTGGGCACTTGGAATAGCTTACCGGAAGAGGCGGTAATGAGCAAGGGGGTGGATAGCTTTAAGAGGGCCATTGATCTTCATCGGGGACTAATTAATTGACTAGGACCAGCCTAGCTGGGCCCAGAGCCTGTTGCTGGTCGTCACATTTGTATTTGTATATTTAAAGTGTTTGTAGTGTTTGTGCTTAACTATCTGTAACCTGGGTCCCAAGGACCCATTAATGAAATAGAGTTGAGTCCTTAGGTGGAAAAAATGAGTCCCTTAAATTTTAAACAGAGAATCTTAGCGTATAAATGAATAATATAAAAATATTTATACTTGGGGGGAAAATTGGCATAAAATATAATTAATTGGTTAATTTTGCCCTAATTTTTCATGATTATCATTGTAAAATTATTTTCAAATAATACACTTGCAAGACTTAGTTATGGGAGAAGCTATTTGGTCAGTTACCATGAGATTAACTCAAAATTTACTTTTAAAATGGATTTTACCATAAAATAAAAAAAAGTGCCTCTGATTGATCAAGCAAAAAGCACTCCCTTAACCTTTGTTTTCCTGGAAAGTTTTCTAAGTGATAAAAGCGAACAGCTCCCACCTCCCCCCAAATTATGATTGGCAATTACATAATAATAATAATAAAAAAAAAATCCTAAGCGAATGAACCCAACACAAATATCACCATCACAAAAACGAAACATTTTCTCATATGACTGTGAAAATTGCTCATTTGCAATCTTAAATCAGTATATTTGACTTTATTTTGACTCGTTCAAAATGTCTGTTTTGGCTTTTGTGCTATTTTTAAAATCGCGCCATTTTAAAAATGGCGTGATCGATTAATACCCGACTTTTGCAAGTCTAAATAAAAATAGCCCAACAGAAAGAGATGAATTACTAGAAAAATAACAAGGTTAAAGTGCTTTTATATAAAATTCAAGTATTCATAAGCAATTTAACAAGAAAAATGTGAAGTTCAGAACTTTGTGTTTAGCGCGATCAGGAAAATGCTCGTCATTTTTTTCTCCCCTTTTCTTATTGGGAATGCAAAACAATGATTTTCAAAAGTAATTCTGGTTCCATGAATGCAAAATAGCTACATTTTTACTGTACAGTTGTCTAGTATTAATCCTGAAGATTGCATTGAAACCACTCTTACTTTTAGTCTTTATTGCTGTTTTCAGGAATTTCCCCAAGATAAAAGTTGAGGGAGAGCTTATTCTTAGAATAGAGTACAATGGGCTATTTATGAACTTGCAGTGTTTTGCTGTATGAGTTCTGGCCAGGAGGCAGTGGCGGATTTACCAGGGGGGCGGTGGGGGCAAGCGCCCCCTCCATGACCGTCATTTTCTGAAACCAATGATATAGAATTGAAAGAAATACTAGCAATCGCTACTAACTTTAATCAAGTACATTCCACAAATTTGCTTTAAATTAGTTTTAGAAAGTTAGTGTAGTCAAGGATGGACAGCATTACCCATTTTTTAATTTGAACCTAAGCTCGCCTCTTCCCCTTTTTTCGAATGTTGATAATTTTTATATTTCTATACGTGTTTTTCAGCCTTTTTCATCCAGGGCTACACAATAATGGTATGATAAGACATTGCTATGATTTAGAACAGTTGTTTCCAACCCTGGTGGGGATCGCTGCCAAAGGCACAATTTGACACTACAAGGGGGTGAAAATTCCTTAGAGGCGTTTAATATTGAAAAGACAGGATAAGGGGAGAGGGCATTTGACTCCTTGCCCCTCTACATGACGGGTTGGGGGGGGGGGGTGGCTTTCATGGTTTTCAACCACCACCCCCTTGAATGGACTGTAAATCTGTCCCTGCCAGGAGGTCACTGTGAGCTCCAGTCTTATCACTAAAATTCCATTGACTGGTCAACAATAGGGGTGTGTTTGAGAAGCTGATAAAGAGATAGGGTCATTTTAATCCCTTTCTGTTGATTCTCCTGGTCATTGAAGCTTAAAAGCATTTACTAAACAGATCTTTAGCATTTTCCCCAATTTTTTTTTTTAGTTCTTATCTTTTGGGTTTTCTAGATCCTTGGGACCCAATTTTTCGCAGAAGTTGTATCAATTTCTCGTGAATTTGCGTAAAAACCCCGCTATAGTGCGTAAAATCCAACCCTGATTTGCTTTTCGACTCTTTTCAGAAGAAAATGACAGGGGTGCCCCTCTAAATATCGCAATGCCCCCCAAAAGCAAGAGTCATCCCCACTCAAAAAAAAAAAAAAAAATGAAAAATACCATAAACAGAGTTTGTACTCAATTTCAGAAATAAAATGAAGGAGTTTTGGAGGAGTTTTGAAGGACTAAAATGAGATTTTGAAGGAGTACTAATGAAGTGTCATTAAATGTCACACTTTTTTTCAATATATTTGGCCATCAGCACACTTTATCACAAACTTCTCCTCTTGTCACGTCATATTTTTTACAAACATATAGTTACAATAACTGTGTGATGTCACTTTTTGTCACCCTCTCTCTTCCCCTTGTCACAATTTCATGAGCCCGTCTCCTCCTCAAAAGCATGACATCACTTGTGGATGACCGTTTTTACAATATCATAACTGCAAATTAACTAAACAGTTTTTTTTTTTTTTTAATGCAATCACTTAATGTAGTACATTTACTTATGTATTTTTAAATATTTAAATAATAATTAGACAACCTGACTTTCGCTGCTGAGAGTGTGGTGGAGGAAAAAACAATAATCATAAAACTTGAAAAAATAGCCAAGCACCATTTAAGCATGTTTTACTTCACTTATGAGATGTCTTAGTGTTCTAATAAAATTTTCACCTTCAGCTTTTATGAATTAACTATGATCAATTTGTAAATGACATAAAAATAAATAGACGAAATTACTACATTAAAATTGCCTTAGTGACGAAGTTAGTTGTCAATCGAAGTATTTTAAGTTTCTGTTATAGAGAAAGATTATGTAGTCTTGAACTAAAAAGAAGGAGTTTTGAAGGAGTTAAAACCAAAATGAAGGAGTTTGAAGGGCCCTTCAAAATTTTTTTTTATAAATGAAGGAGTATTGGAGGAGTTTTGAAGGAGCATACAAACCCTGCATAAAGCAACCCCTTCCCCTAAAAATTTCAATGGCAGAATCTCCGCCATGACCCCCCCCCCCCCCAGGTGGGCAACCCTGTAAAAGAACGCAAGAAATTAAATTCTGCTAGTGATGAACATTACTTACTTTTTTACTTTTCTTTGTTGTCATTGGCATATCTATAGATGACTGGCCGCCTCTCTGCTTGTCTTCATTTACCCCCAGCCCTGTAAAAATTCACAGACAAACATCAGAGTATCATACAGATAAATATAAAATATCATGTAAAATTAAAACAGGAATAGCTACTTAAAAACTTACTTTTATACTAGCATAATTAATCACTATAATATATGTTATGTTTAGATGCATTTTAGGTTTCCCTTTAATTTTCTATTGCTTTTGGTTGAGTTATTTAATCATTAGCTGATTTACTTATTTTTCATTTCTTATTTTAACAGGAAAAGTTACTTAAAAACTTACTTTTATACTAGCATAATTAATCACTATAATATATGTTATATTTAGATGCATTTTAGGTTTCCCTTTAATTTTCTATTGCTTTTGGTTGAGTTATTTAATCATTAGCTGATTTACTCATTTTTCATTTCTTATTTTAACAGGAAAGGTTACTTAAAAACTTACTTTTATACTAGCATAATTAATCACTATAATATATGTTATGTTTAGATGCA
This sequence comes from Uloborus diversus, assembly GCF_026930045.1. NCBI lineage: Eukaryota > Metazoa > Arthropoda > Arachnida > Araneae > Uloboridae > Uloborus > Uloborus diversus. The sequence continues at coordinate 8,114,801 of NW_026558098.1, read as the reverse complement.
TTTTAGGTTTCCCTTTAATTTTCTATTGCTTTTCGTTGAGTTACTTAATCATTAGCTGATTTACTCATTTTTCATTTCTTATTTTAACAGGAAAAGTTACTTAAAAACTTACTTTTATACTAGCATAATTAATCACTATAATATATGTTATGTTTAGATGCATTTTAGGTTTCCCTTTAATTTTCTATTGCTTATGGTTGAGTTACTTAATCATTAGCTGATTTACTCATATTTCATTTCTTATTTTAACAGGAAAAGTTACTTAAAACTTGTATACTAGCATAATTAATCACTATAATATATGTTATATTTAGATGCATTTTAGGTTTCCCTTTAATTTTCTATTGCTTTTGGTTGAGTTATTTAATCATTAGCTGATTTACTCATTTTTCATTTCTTATTTCAACAGGAAAAGTTACTTAAAAACTTACTTTTATAGTAGCATAATTAATCACTATAATATATGTTATGTTTAGATGCATTTTAGGTTTCCCTTTAATTTTCTATTGCTTTTGGCTGAGTTAATTAATCATTAGCTGATTTACTCATTTTTCATTTATTAGCAACTTTAATAAATAATAATATGCATTAGTCAGGGCACATAGTATAAGACAGTTTCCTTTCTTCTGATTAACTTTTAGTTTTTAATCAGGTACTTTTAATGTTTTACGTTAAAATTGTTGCATTATGAATAATGTTTGTTATGAATACTATATAAAAGAGGAATATTACATTATTACATTACATGATATATTAATAAACCACATAAAAATACAGTCGGACATCTATATATCGAAGTAGCAAATTGCCGGAAAAAAAATTCGATACATAGAAATTTCGATACATGGAAACTATTTTATTTTATCATAAAAATCTCCTAAAACATTAAAATTAGAGCAAATTTTCGTGATTGAAACCCTATTTCTAATTTATACGAGCAATGGATTAATGAAAATTAATAATTAAAAAATTAAAAGAAATTACATTTTTATGCTTTCATGCATCTTCATTCTTGGGCAATTCAACTTGATCCGCAACATTAGGGGAATTTTCGTTTTGAGATGTAATCGAGAGAAAAGTAAAAAATCAATCTACTTAACTTGAATGATTTTAACTGCAGCTAAAACGACTAGGAATGATAATCAACAGACAAAAGGGATAACTTTAAACTGATTTTACAGTGTTACTGGTTACAACTAAGATATTTGAAATAAACTTGAGGGAATTTAAGAACTGCAGAACGGAACAACGACCTATCTACACACCCTTCAACCCCAGATTTCTTACGAGTTTCGTAGCAACCTTTAATGAACATAATTTTCTCCCGTAACCTTCAGTTTTCATGAGACAAACAGTCAAAAGTGGAAAAAAAATCTACGAATGCCTCGAAATTTTTTCGATATATAGAAACAATTTTTCTATGTAATGAACATAGAAATTTGCTGGGATTTCGATATATAGAAAATATTGGTATGTGGAAGTTCGATATATGGAGGTTCGTGTGTAGTTGATTATTTTTTGGTTATTTTTATTAAGAAATGAATAATATTAATATGATTAAACACATGGTTTTTATATTGTAATTATTGTAGTTTCAAAAATAAATAATAATGGATATTTTCCAAATAAATATTGGATGTACATGATATAGGTACTATTAAAACCTGTTTGCATCCGTCTCCAAATGAAATATTTACCACGTCAGTAGCTAAAGTGAATTTAGCACACCAGTGAGAGTCTGTAGCAATGGTATGGTTCAACACATCGGTGGAAGGCAAAGCGATGAGATGACTTTTGCCTCTAGCTCAGTTACTGTCTATTCCAGAAGGATGAGCCCATAACAAGGACAAAACTGCAGACTGTGAATGGCATAATTGGATGGTCAGTATATTGCAAGTAGCTCTTCCCTTAGCCCTGGCTTAAGGGTTGTAACTTACTGCTTAATACCCAAACTTCACCTTCAACTGATGAGTCGAATCATACCATTGCTGTGGAATCTCACTTATTTGCTAAGTTTTCTTTATTTTTTCAATAAAAATTTGAATAAAATTCTGCCATTTTTAGTAGAAACGTACCGAGTACTCGGTAACTACTCAGTACTCGGCCAATTTGCCAAGTACTCGGTACTCGGCCAAATTCTGATCAGATACTCGGCCAATACCGAGTAGTTGCAAAAAATTGAATATTGTCCAAGACAGATACTAAAATTTATAAAAAAGAGCTAGCATTATGTTCTGCAATCATTTACAATAAAAATTTATTAGTCAAATTTAAATTTTGAGAATAATGAAGTTTGTAATGCTTCAATGGAATAAATCTTTATTTTAATGTCCCAAAAGGTAATAAAACTTGTTTATTAAAAATTATGCAAAAAAGGTAAGTATAGAAAATATGGAATTTTTACATTAAAAATGTATTTTTGCTACAAACAAAAATTAGTTATAAAAAATATATAAATACCTTTGATTAAAAAATAAAAGGAAATAAAACAACATTAAAAGCACAGTGCAGGAACACTGCAGACATATGTTTTGACGTTACAAAAAATTCCTTTTTCAATGCACAAAATGGGAGCTCATAGATTTAAGGGCATCCGACAAAAGTCGGATTTTTTTGTAGAATGTCTTTATATTCTTTAGCTCACATGTTATGCTCTGAAAAAGATGTTCCTTGTAACGAGGGGGGGGGGCAGAAACACGTGTCTGCAGTGTTCCTGCATATTTGTTTTATCTGCTTTTAAAAATTATTTATGTTTGGCGGACTAGAACTATAATTGATTGGTATACAGTGAAACCACTCCTAATGGACACCCTTCAAAGGCGAACACCCTTCTTATGCGGACAATTTTTAATTCCCCAGTTCCAATGCAAACAACATTATTAAACCGCTGTCCTGCGGACACCTCTCGATTGTGGACAAAAAAAAATTGTCCTGTTAGTGTCCACATTAGAGGGATTTTACTGTAGTTTGTTTGAATTCCAACTTGATTAATCAACCTTTTATTTATTTATTTTTAATTTTAAAAATAATTTTTTTGTAAAATTTTTGACACAAACAAAATTGTTTATATAATGCGTAATTAAATTTCAGCAGGAATTTAGTTTTAAAAACTATTATATGGACAAGGAGGTCTATACTACTATTCCAATAAGTTCAAAATTCATCACATGTGTGTCGGTGGTTCTTCTTAAAACATAATTGGTACTTGGTAACTCGGCTGAATACTCAGTACTGGGCCAAAGTGCTACTCGGTACGTCTCTAATTTTTAGCATGCAAGAAAGATTGTGGTACATTTTTAGTATTCATTTCTAATTGCGACTTCTTTCTTTTGCGACTAAAATTTTCTCAAAACTCGGGAAAAATGAGGCACAAGTATGGAAGTATTAAAATTCGATCAACCATCTGAAAATTGATAAAAAAGATGGCTTATTGACAAATAATAATTTAATAAAGCTCTAAAAAAAGTTTGCAAGGACTTCAGAGGTTTTTAGAATCTGGAATTTGGTAAAAGTCACCATATTATACCACACAGCAGGCCAGATTAAGACACAAAGCACAGGCCCAGCATAGTAAAATTTGTGGGACACCATTTCTGTTGCTAGACTTAAACTGAAATTATTTCAGTGCAAGAAGTAAATATTAAATCTAGAAAAGTTCTACGTAAAATTTTAATCGTTTTCACAAAAGTCACTCCAAGCTTAACTCTATATTTACACAATTAAAACATTTAAAATTATATCATAGAAACTTTTGATATTTACGGCTTACTGCAGTAAGCAAAATTTTACAAAACAATGTACGAGGGGGGATCCAAAAATAACTGGATTTTTGTTCTAAAATATTTATATATTAGTTTATTCACAAAATTTCTTTAGTTTCCTTCAAAGTGTTCAGCCTTAGATGCAATACACTTGTTAATTCTTTTTTTCCACTGTTAGAAGCTCCCCTGGAACTCTTTAACTTTGACCATGTCCAGTGCCCGTTGCGAAGCAGTTTTTACAACCTCTACCTCATCAAAACGCTTCACTTTCAGATTTTTTTTCATCCTCGGAAACAGAAAAAGATCGCAGGCGGCTAGGTTTGGCGAATACGGGGGTCGAAGAACGACTGGCCACTCCTGAGAGGCCAATTAACGGTTAATAGTGAAGGATGTGTGTACAGGATCGTTATCATTGTGAAGGAACCATCCTTCCGATCGCCTTAGCGAGCTCCAATTCACTCCAGTTTCTTCTAAAATTTCATCAATCGTAAAACGACAACTCTCGTTGATTTTTTGGTGGATTTTTTCAACGTTTTCATCATTTCGAGACGTTGAAGGGAGCTCATAGCAAGTATGATCTTCAAAATTAATGCTACCACATTTAAAACGCCCAAACCACTCGGAAATTTGCGTACGGATCATAGCATCGTTCATGAAAACTTGTTGAAGCATTTGATAAGCTATTCCGTTGCCGGCTTTTCAAGCAGGAAGCAAAATTTCAAGCTTACAGTTTGTTCTTTGAAATCTGTCATAATCAGTTCGCAGGCAGAAAGCAACAGCACTTGAGAAAACCAACACTACGGTCAGACGTTATCAACCACACTGACGTCACTTGCACAGCTAGTTTGTGAAGGTCTCTACTTGAGCCATCTAGCTGGAGAACACTCTACTACATCTAGTATTGCACCACTAGTCCGGTTTCTTTTGGATCCCTCTTCGTACATAAGATAATTTAACCTGAATAACCTTATGAACCTTATGCCAAATTTAACCTGATTGTATTTAACAAAAGTATCAAAATATTTTATTACTTTGCTTAGAAGTTACTGGAGGGGGGGGGACACCAAATAAAGTTTGTACCCAGTGTCCTCAAAACTTATAGTCTGGCCTTATTAAATTATTATTTCTATATAATTTAATAATAAACAAATAATTCACGACAATACAATAAAATATCACAAATGTGATATGTTCAAAATATTTCACATTTTGATACAGTTGCTTCAATTCTCCCATCTCATCTGACAGAATATCAAATGTTGCTATTTCTCAATGACATTTAAAATTCTTTAAATAGAAAATAAAAAACAATTGACATAAAGCAAAACAGAGCCACCAACAATTCAGAAAGCAGAATTTCATGTTTAACTTTTATCAGTTTTAGTGAGGGAAATGAGATTGCTAAATACTTTTATCCTCGATAATGTCATATTAATATTATTATAATGTCATACTAATAATATTTTATAAGTTTCTTTATAAAATGGAGAATACTTATGATTCTCCATTTTAACCTGCAAATGCAGGTTCGGTAAATAAAAGGTTGCACCACAAGTGTGGTGCAAATAATAACTCGCAGAAGGAGAGATTTCGAATGACTTCTCTCTTTGTCATAGCTGCAATGAAACAATGACTATAAAAGGTTTAAACAAAGTGTTTCAGCATTCAGCTCGACACTGCACTCGTAAAGAATTCACAGCACAGTGGGGAAGGGGGGAGGGGGGAGCTCGTTATGTGAAGTTCACAACTTACTTGTTTTGATGAATACTAGAGACGTACCGAGTACTCGGTACTCGACCAAATTCTGATCAGATACTCGGCCAATACTGAGTAGTTACCGAGTAGTAGTAGAATATTGTCCAAGACAGATACTAAAATTTAAAAAAAAAGAACAAGCATTATATTCTACAATCATTTGCAATTAAAATTTATAAGCAAAATTTAAATTTTAAGAACAATGAAGTTTGTAATGCTTCAATGGAATAAATCTTTATTTTAATGTCCCCAAAGTTAATAAAACTTATTTATTAAAAATTATGCAAAAAAGGTAAGTATATAAAATATGGAATTTTTACACTAAAAATGGATTTTTGCTACAAACAAAAATTAGTTATAAAAAATAGAAAAATACCTTTGCTTAAAAAATAAAAGGAAATAAAACAACGTTAAAAGCACAGTGCAGGAACACTGCAGACATGTGTTTTGGCGTTACAAGGAATTCCTTTTTCAATGCACAAAATGGAAGCTGGTGGATTTAAAGGCATCCGTTAAAAGTCGGATTTTTTTGTCGAATGTCTTTACATTATTTAGCTCACATTTTATGCACTGAAAAAGACGTTCCTTGTAACAAGGAGGGGAGGGGCGGGGGCAGAAACAAGTGGTCTGCAGAGTTCCTGCATATATGTTTTATCTCCTTAAAAATTATTTATGTTTGGCGGACTAGAACTATAATTGATTGGTATATAGTGAAACCCCTCCTAACGGACACCCCTGTTATGCGGACAATTTCTAATTCCCCAGTTAGAATGCAAACAACATTATTAAACTCTTGTCTTGCGAACACCTCTCTATTGTGGACGAAGAAAATTGTCCTGTTAGTGTTCGCATTAGAGGGATTTTACTGTAATTTGTTTTAATTCTAACTAGATTGATCATACATTTCATTTATTTATTTTTAATTTTGAAAATAATTTTTTGTAAAATTTTTGACACAAACAAAATTTTTTATATAATGCCTAGTTAAATTTCAGTAGGAATTTAGTTTTAAAAACTATTATATGGACAAGGAGGTCTATACTACTATTCCAATAAGTTCAAAATTCATTACATGTGTGTCGGTGGTTCTTCTTAAAACATAATTGGTACTTGGTAACTCGGCCGAGTACTCGGTACTCGGCCAAAGTGCTACTCGGTACGTCTCTAATGAATACCAAAAGATGTGGAACAATTAACAATTGAAAGTTCTGTCACATCGGATTCTGCCAAAAAAAAAAAAAAAAAAAATTTCTCAGGAGGAATTTCAAACTCCACTCATTTTTCAGTTCAGTTAACAAGATATAATTATTGAAAATTTTACGACCAATTGCAACGCTTAAACGGTAGTATTTATCTAATTATCGAACACACAAAATTTATTTTAAAAATATAGCCGTAAAAACGCTGTCAACATGACGGTTGCGTGTAAAACGGCAATAGATAATATTCCCGGTCAGGATTTCGAACTGCTTGCTTATTATTATAAGAGACTGAAGTAATGAAATATAAACTTTTTAATGGCAATATTCGTTTAACATCGAACTTACAAAATTTCATAATATCCGTAC